>NC_133326.1:445455406-445552906 GCF_042186555.1 Aquarana catesbeiana | reverse complement strand
TGTTGTCTAATCCATGTTGGTGTGAAGACATCTGGATCAGCATAAAACAGTAATTCACTGAAAATTTTACAGAAGATGTATCTCCTGTGACTGTGTGGTCGTCCGTGGGAAGATGGTCCAGTTGTCTTCCCAGCTTCATCAAGCTTGCACGGCACACATCCTAGCATTGGATAGCGAATTACAACAGTTTGCTTAAATGCAATAAACACTCTCCCTATGGTTCTCTGCTTCAGAGAATCAATCAGATTCAGGTGGAATTAAATCTCACGTTGACGACGAAATCAGAAAAGGGTAATTGTTGGGCTTCCACCAAGTTTTATATGCACAAAGACAGAATTGGATCTCTACTTGCACATAAGCTTAACCCTCACAGTTCCCAAGGTGCACTGCACGATGGCACATATTCTCAGAATCCTCGTAAAGTACTAGAGTCTTTCAGTAACTTTTATACATTTCTGTATAAGTCACCTGCTGGGGAGGACCCCCAATTGTGCACCCAGTATTTGGAAGGTATTTCCCTTCCTAGAATATCTGCCGCCCATAGGAAGTGTATGGAGGCCCCTTTCACCGCACGGGAGGTCTTAGACGCAATTAAATGCACGAAAACTAGTTCGGCCCCTGGGCTTGGTGGTTTTCCAACATTATACTACCGTAAACTCCAGGACCAGTTGGTCCCTCACTTGGTCCGATATTTTAATGCTCTTTGGGATGGAGCCCCATATATCCCACTTTTTATTTGGCATATATTTCAATGATACCAAAGCCCAATAGGGAGGTTAGTAACTACCGGCCCATCTCTCTAATTGATAATGACCTTAAACTGTTCACGAAAGTGTTGGCCAATAGATTATGCTCCTTTATCAATTCTTATGTACACAGAGATCATGTGGGTTTCATTCCAGGGTGCCAGGGGCCAGACCAGATTAGAAGAGTGGTGGATGTTATTTCCCTCTTACGGTCAGGTTTTCTATTGCTCAACAACCTCACCTTGCTTTGCTTAATGATCTGCCACCTGGGTAGTCACACCCCTCTAAAAGTTTAATGTATTTTTTATTGTTGGTGGCAAAAATCACCATTGCAGGAGCATGGAAAACCCTGTCCATTTCCTTTAGAAGGCTGAAACCAAAAATCACGTGGATTATGATTCATGAGAAGGTTGCTAATATTGTTAATGACCGACAGCCTGACCAAACGTGGGAACCATGGGCATCGTATATTCATGTGCCTCTGTCACCATCCTTGGGTTCTGCTTGGCCACGGGGCTCCTCTTCATTTCTTTCTTCTCCAGTAACCTATACTCCCTTTCTTGTTCCTTGGGTGTTATCTCCTTCCTCTCTTCCTTCTTTCCTTTTATTTCTTCCTATCTTCTCCTCTTTCTTTTTCACCCTTCACTTTTTTAATACCTCTTATAATTATATGGGTATGGTGTTGCTTCAGCCGTTATGTACACATTGACATGTAGTGGTGATTGCAACATGGAGGTTTTTGAGTACAAAGGTCTTCCTTATGCCGCTTACACACGAGCAGACTTTTCAGCATCAAAGGTCCGACAGTCTTTTGACAGAGTTACGATGGACTTGAGGACGACCGGACTTGCCCACACACGAACAGACTAAAGTCCATTTGAAAGTCCGTTGGTTTGAACGTGATGACATATGAAGGGACTAGAATAAGGAAGTTCATAGCCACTAGCCAATAGCTGCCCTTGCGTCCTTTTTTGTCCGTCAGACTAGCATACAGACGAACGGATATTTTGTCTGGACTCGAGTCCATTGGAAAAGATTGAAACATGTTCCACATCTAAAGTCCGTCTGATTTTTGACAAAAAAAGTCAGCTGAAGGTCCGATGAAGCCCACACATGGTCAGATTGTCCGATGGAATCATTCCGTCGGACCAGTCCGGTCGAAAAGTCCGGTCGTGTGTACACGGCATAAGGTGTTGATCTACATCCCTTTTGCTCCATTTTATGTTCTCTTTAGTGTTTATGCAATCTCTGTGCCATAACGTATATATGTTGTATTCATTTATGTATTCTGGCCCTGGAGAATTGGCCATGCTACACTTCACCACAAATCTGAATACGATACGTAAAAATAAGATCATTTCTTTCCACTGTCATGTTCCAGATGTTAGCTCATTATCTGTAATTGACTGATGTGGTAATGTGTCAACCTTGTTTGCTCTCTTTACGAAACCTAAATAAAAATCATTTGCACGTTAAAAGTGAATTAGGTAATTTAAAAATGGTTTCAAAACAACGACTTGATTTGGGTTTGAGAATTTATTGTCTGACCTTAACAATTGTCACGAAGTCCAAAAGAACTGTCCATGCACTTTTTACCAGGATTGTACAATTTGCAAGTTTACATAAAATTGAACAAAATTTTTAAGATATGAGGATCAGTGATTGGACAAGTTAGAACGCCTTAAACCGATTTTAACTGTGACATAAGAAAAAAATGCATTTTTAAAATCTCCTTGCACATGGTTTGGTATTCTTTGTAAAGGAAAATGTTATCACATTCATACTAAGCTCTGGGAAAAATTCCCCTGAACAGTGCAAATTCCCCTGCAAAGTGAACATCCTCTCTGCCTTTAGTAAATCAACCCCATGTGATTCAATTACATTTAGCAGGTTAAAACAGCGCTTTTTCTAAAAACAAATGACAGCAGTGGAGCCCTTCCCGATGCGTTTCGTCTCCTTGGACATCGTCTGGGGATGTCCAAGGAGACAAAACGCATCAGAAAGGACTCCACTGCTGCCATTTGTTTTTAGAAAAAGCGCTGTTTTAACCTGCTAAATGTAAGTTTTCATACTTCATTAAATTTTATTGTGTATCCAAACGGAATTACGCTATGTTGCCATTTCTGTTCTCCTCATTCTAATCCATCCACTGCATCCACGTGCATCTGCTCACTACTTCCTACGAGACATATCTACACAGCCATTTCACCATCCTGAGAAGAGCCGTGTGTTCCTGTTGGAGTCATCCCAGGTTTCTGCTGTCCAGCCTTCACAGTTGTTTATACAACACCAGCCCGTTTGACCCACAGAGCATATGTTCTTGTAGGTTCAAACGCTCCGGTAAGCCACCTATGTTTGGTGGTGGTACACTTCACTTCAAATATACACCCTGCTCATCGTTGTGATTTCCAAAGAAGTTTTTGGACTCTTTTTTTATGCAAATCTACACTATTTGTATCCATCTTATTGCATTTATCCAGTTTGCTGTGTTAGCTGCTATTGTGTTTAGGTAGCGCAAAATTTTTTGTTACACCACATGTTTATTGACATAGAAAGATGTGGAAATGCATAACAATAGTACAAAACAAGTAAAACATATTAATCATATATATATGTACACATACATATGTACGTATAGCATGGACATCAAGGATACCTAAATATATATCAACTTGGAAACACATGATAATGTAGAAATAATGATTGGTAAATTGTTCGAATTCATATATATACATGTCATCTGGGTGTCACATTGCAGTAAGTATAAAATGTCCTTAATGCCTCTTCATATTTCTCTTTACATCTTCATTCTTGGTAACTTGGCCTTTGGTATATCATTATCTCATGTGCACAGATTCTCATTATCTTCACTTTTTCACCTGGGCATCTATTTCCACATTTTTTCCTCATCAATACTATGCAGCTCATATTCATTCACTATAGACCTTCTGGCAGTCATTACTTGTCCATCACTTTGATTCACTATGAAGATTGGCAATCTGTGTACTGGGGGTTTTGTATGTGCGCCTTGCTGGCACGCAGCTCCAGATTACCTCAGCTCCCGGGACAGACAACTCTCCTGGCCCCGGCCCCACATTTATTATCCACCATTGTATTTGATTCCATGTAAGTACCCAGGACTGGCAAATTTGCCTTTTCTTGTTATGATTAGTGCTATACTAGATTAATTATACTTTATTCTTTGTAGATATCCGCGTTGGGCCTCTAGGGTGCAGATACATGTCTGTATCAGCAATCAATCTAGCCCATTGTTTACATATTAATCATGTTTACACTATTCTATACCATTTTATTCATACTGCAATGTGCCGCCCAGATGACATGTGTATATATATATATATATATATATATATATATATATATATATATATATATATATATATTATATGAATTCATACAATTTATCAATCAATTTTTCTACATTATCATGTGTTGCCAAGTTGATATATATTTATGTATCCTTGTCAGTAAACATGTTCTTTTACCAATTTACCTCCACAAGTCAATTGCCTCATTCAAAGCTACGCCATCAAAATTCTGTACAATCTGAACTCAGCATTTTTATTAGTAGAGTGTACCAAGGAATGTTGAATCATCAAACACAAGGTGACTTTTTAATGCTACATATTTGTAATGAAAGAGTACATATAGATATTATCTGTTATAGTTTTTATTTTTTGTGAAAATGTTATTAATATGCTTACACTGAATTAAAGGAGGAGTTCAGCACCATAATTTAAGTAACTGAACTACAGCATACTTGCTGTGAATAAGTAAATAGAAACAAACACTAACATGACAAAAAAACAGTTAAGCAGTAAGATATAAGAAAAAGAGAGAAGCGTGTAACTTATTTTAGACAAAGAGGGACAATCCCCCCAAAACACATAGCCTGGTTTCTCTGGTTACCAGTGATGTCATTCACGCATGTATTGCCTTTCTGCATTGATGACGCTCATCTGACAATGCTCCATGGCTGGGACCGGTGTATTGGACCATCATTACCCTTAATGCAATATTGCCTACTTTGCAGTTGAAAGAGGCAGTAAGCTATTATTTTGGTAATCTTAAACACTGCTACTAAAACAAGCACTGCTCAGTGAGTTTGAATAAAAACAATATTGGTATCAATCCACATGTATGCCGTTACTCAGCCATTTGGGTAAGAGAAACGAGGAACAATCATGTTTTATGTGGGACACTCCTTTATGAAGATGATGAAACCAGAGATAAGAGTTATACATTGGTTTACCAGTTTAAATTAATTTACAATGAACAAGCAGTGGAGTTGCATTTAATAAGGAAATCTCTAAATGATGAGTAACTGTTTTTTTTATTTTTGCTGAGTTTTTTTTATTTCTACAAATAAGAAAGTGATGGCACTAGCATTTTTATATAGGAAATGTATTATTTATTTAGGATGAACTAAACCTGATCATGTATGTTTTTAATGTATCTTAATCACGTCAGCCCCGGAAAGATTTACTCCCTTCCTGACCAGGCCATTTTTTATGATAAGGCAGTGCATCGCTTTAACTGACAATTGCGCTGTCGTGCAAAACTGTACCCAAACAAAATTGACGTCCTTTTTTCCCCACAAATAGATCTTTCTTTTGGTGGTATTTTATCACCTCTGCAGTTTTTATTTTCTTTTAGCTATAAACAAAAATTGCGTAAATTTTGAAAAAAACACAATATTTTTTATTTTTTGCTATAATAAATACCCCCCCCCCCAAAAAAAAAAAGAAACACGTTTCTTCCTCAGTTTAGGCTGATATATATTCTTCTACATATTTTTGGTAAAAAAAAATCATAATAAGCGTATATTGATTGGTTTGCACAAAAGTTATAGCATCTATAAAATAGGGGATAGATTCATGGTATTTTTATTTTTATTTTTTTTTTTATTAGTAATGGCGGTGATCTGCGATTTTTATTGGGACTGTGACATTGCGGCAGACAGATCGGACACTTTTGACACTTTTTTGGGACCACTGACATTTATACAGCGATCAGAGCTAAAAACAGCCACTGATTCCTGTATAAATGTCACTGGCAGGGAAGGGGTTAACACTAGGAGGTCGATCAAGGGGTTAAATGTGTTCCCTCAGCGTGTTCTAATTGTAGGGGGATGGGACTGCCTGGGGGAGGAGACAGATCGTTGTTCCTATATACTAGGAACACACAATCTGTCTCCTCTCCTATATACTTGGAACACACGATCTGTCTCCTCTGCCATGCCAGAATGTGGATTTGTGTGTTTACACACACAGATCCTCATTCTGGCTCTGTCAGGAGCTATCAAAGGCGCCCGGCGGACATCGCGGCCGCCAGGCATGCGCATCGGCTCCTCAGTAACGTGGCAGGCGCACGCCCCTTATACCCCTTAAAGCGGCCACTGTACAACTACGGCAATTCACGCAGGGGAGACATTCTGCCGCCGTCAAATGATGGTGGGCAGTCGGCAAGCGGTTAAAATAGTGCATACTGTAAATAGCTTTTTTTTAGGATGATGTTTATTATTTTCGTGTAGAAAATTACAATACAAAAAAAAATAAACAATTCACAAGGTCTGTGTCCTGTGTGGTACAGATTGCGTGAATTTCACATCATGAAACCTCAACGCAAGAGACCAAATTAAATGATACATTAATTGAAGTATAAGCAGATAAACTGTGGTCTGCAGAGAACTCAGCTAGGCCAGGCTGTGAGAAGATATTGGTTTCATGGACCCCCATTTTTTCAAAGTGTTTTGGCATAGCCATGACTGTATAAGTAAGTTGGTATAAAGGAAGTGCTGCATTAACCAGTTGTTTTCTGGTTCAATACATTTTTATTGAACATTTACAAAAGTACAATGGCATGTAGCAGAAACAGAGAAGAAACATACAATACAACAACAAGGGCAAGACAGCCATTAACTAACACCATTATCGAGTATAAGTGAAAATGTGGGAGGCTCAGCTATTTATTGAACCCATTTTTAAATGTGCCAAAAAACAATAAACAATATTTCATACCTGGAGGAGATCAGGATTTAGAATCTAACATAGGGGGGACACAAAAAAGACCACTAAAAATAATAAGAGCGTGCACAGAACTGCTCAGGCGTAACAAAAGATAAAAAATAGAAAGAGATAAAAGAAAAAAGTCACGTAACTATTCTAATAGGTTTGATGATATACAGTAGTTTGAGTTGCCTATCCTTAAATGATATCACTAAGGTCTTATACAGTAGGTATTCTTAAAATTCTCCCAATCATCCTCTGACAATTGATGGATTATCTCATAGCATTTAACCCTGATTCGGAGAGGAGCAGTCAATTTGGCACTGAGTAGTTGCTGAATAGGGATGAGCTTCGAGTTCGAGTCAAACTCATGTTTGACTCGAACATCGGCTGTTCGCCAGTTCTCCGAACAGCGAACAATTTGGGGTGTTCGCAGCAAATTCGAAAGCCGCGGAACACCTTTTAAAAGTCTATAGGAGAAATAAAAGGTGCTAATTTTAAAGGCTTATATGCATGGTATTGTCATAAAAAGTGTTTGGGGACATGGGTCCTGCCCCAGGGGACAAGGATCAATGCAAAAAAAGTTTTAAAAACAACCGTTTTTTCGGGAGCAGTGATTTTAATAATGCTTAAAGTAAAACAATAAAAGTGTAATATTGCTTTAAATTTCGTACCTGGGGGGTGTCTCTAGTATGCCTGTAAAGGGGAGCATGTTTCCCGTGTTTAGAACAGTCTGACAGCAAAATGACATTTCAAAGAAAAAAAGTCATTTAAAACTACTCGCGGCTATTAATGAATTGCCGGTCCGACAATACACATAAAAGTTCATTGATAAAAACGGCATGGGAATTCCCCACAGGGGAACCCTGAACCAAAATTAAAAAAAAAAATGACGTGGGGGGTCCCCCTAAATTCCATACCAGGCCCTTCAGGTCTGGTATGGATATTAAGGGGAACCCCGGCCGAAATTTAAAAAAAAATGGTGTGGGGTCCCCCTCAAAATCCATACCAGACCCTTATCCGAGCACGCAACCTGGCAGGCCGCAGGAAAAGAGGGGGGATGAGAGAGCGCCCCCCCCCTGAACCATACCAGGCCACATGCCCTCAACATTGGGAGGGTGCTTTGGGGTAGCCCCCCAAAACACCTTGTCCCCATGTTGATGGGGACAAGGGCCTCATCCCCACAACCCTTGCCCGGTGGTTGTGGGGGTCTGCGGGCGGGGGGGCTTATCGGAATCTGGAAGCCCCTTTAACAAGGGGACCCCCAGATCCTGGCCCTCCCCCCTGTGTGAAATGGTAAGGGGGTACATAATTACCCCTACCATTTCACAAAAAAGTGTCAAAAATGTTAAAAATGACAAGAGACAGTTTTTGACAATTCCTTTATTTAAATACTTCTTCTTTCTTCTATCTTCTTCTTCTATCTTCTTTCAGTTTCTTCCTCCATCTTCTTCTTCTGGTTCTTCTGGTTCTTCTGGTTATTCCTCTGGTGTTTTCTCATCCGGCATCTTCCTCCGCGGCGTCAGCGTCTTCTTCCCTTCTTCTCCTTGGGCCGCTCCGCATCCATGATGGCATGAAGGGAGGCTCCCGCTGTGTGACGCTTCTCCTCTTCTGACGGTTCTTAAATAACGGGGGGGCAGGGCCACAGGGAAGTCCCTGTGCGTCAGAGGGGGGACGGGGTCACTGGGTGGCTCCGCCCCCATTATTTAAGAACCGTCAGAAGAGGAGAAGCGTCACACAGTGAGAGCCTCCTTCCATGCCATCATGGATGCGGATCGGCCCAAGGAGAAGAAGATAAGAAGACACCGCGGAGGAAGAACCAGAAGAAGAAGAAGAAGAAGAAGATGGAGGAAGAAACCGAAGGAAGATAGAAGATAGAAGGTAGAAGATAAAAGAAAGAAGATAGAAGAAAGAAGAAGCATTTAAAAAAAGGAATTTTCAAAAACTGTCTATTGTCATTTTTAACATTTTTTACAGTTTTTTTGTGAAATGTTAGGTACCCCCTTACCATTTCACACAGGGGGGAGGGCCGGGATCTGGGGGTCCCCTTGTTAAAGGGGGCTTCTAGATTCCGATAAGCCCCCCCGCCTGCAGACCCCCACAACCACCGGGCAAGGGTAGTGGGGATGAGGCTCTTGTCCCCATCAACATGGGGACAAGGTGTTTTGGGGGGCTACCCCAATGCACCCTCCCAATGTTGAGGGCATGTATCCTATTGAAATGAATGCATTTCAATAGGATACATACCGATGAGATTCAAGGGCAGAGTCACCCAAAGATAGGGCAGGTTGATGTTTTTCGTCACCACAGCATACAGTGTTCTGAACCCACAAGGAAAAATATAGGGGGTTATTTACTAAAGGAAAATCCACTTTGCACTGCAAGTGCACTTGAAAGCGCACTGAACATGCACTTGGAAGTAAAGTCACTGTAGATCCGAGGAGGACATACAAGGAAAGTAAAAAAAAAGCATTTTAGCTTGCACATGATTGGATGATAAAATCAGCAGAGCTTCCACTCATTTCAGATCTACCCCTTAGATTTAGAGTGACTGCACTTCCATGTGCACTTTCAGTGCACTTTCAAGTGCACTTGCAGTGCAAAGTGGATTTGCCTTAAGTAAATAACCCCCATAGTGTTGTTGATACCCATGCAGTTACACCTCCTTATCCTACAAGGGATAAGGATCAGGGTGGGGATTGATGGCAATGTTAGTGGTTCCTACAGTGCACAGCCAATCTTTCAAGAAAGAAAAGAACTTGTTGTGGTTATTTCTTCTTCATGACACCATTAATTTTACCAGTAATGAAAGGAAAAGGATAGTTGGTGGCTCCCCCTCTTGCTCACATGACAGAAAGTATGAGGGCGGTGGTTCCCACAAAGTTCAGCCACTTTAGCTTCTCCCATGGTGAAAAAGTAAGGGTGGTGGAATTTCCCTCCCTTCCTTTTCTTCTTCCACAAAAAAAGGGATGGTTGAGGTTCTGTTGGTGGTTGAGCACCTCTGCCCTTTTCAATGTATAGAGGGGTATGCAAGGCTCCCACAGTATGCAGCTATCTCTTATCTCCCTTTTTTTATAAAGGAAATTATGGAAATAGCGGTACCCACAATGTGATGTGAATAGTGGTTCTCAAAAGCCCAATGCACTGTATATATTAAAAAAATTGACACTCTATGTAATATATGATATACAAAATATGAGATGATGTATACTATACAATACAAAGGAATTGGCCATTATGCTGCCCATGTATTAAACAATTGCCTTTTGATTGGCATTTGCACAAAAGTCAAAAAGAATACCCGAATGTTTGCAATATGTGTGTACTGTCAGTATCTATTTGTTGCCTTTCACAGAGTGGATGTTACATTCCATGTTCGGTCCTAAGAGAAGTATACAGGCATACCCCACTTTTAAGTACACAATGGGGCTTATTTACTAAAGCTAAAAAGTGCAAAATCAGGCTCACTTCTGCAAAATAACCAATGAGATTCTAACCCCAGCTTGTTCAATTAGCTTTGGTAATAAAACCTGGAAGCTCATTGGTTTCTATGCAGAAGTGAGCCTGATTTTGCACTTTACAGCTTTAGTAAATAAACTCCATTGTGTACTTGAAAGTGGGGTATGCCTGTATGTGAACCCTTACCTGTTAAACAGAAAGGACTCTGGACTGGACAGCTAAAGTAGGCAGGACTGACGAGCAGGATATCATCAACAGCTGAGTAACTGTGGAGAGATAGGAACTGGCAATTAGATGACAGCTGAGCAGCCAGCTCAGAGAAGGCCCATCCCTGACAAAAACATATTTTAAAAAACATATATGTTTAGTGCAACATTTCAAACATATGATAGCCATTTTCACTTCATTTTTATTTAATTTGTCATTTAAAAAAAAAAAATACTAGTCATGTGACCAGCTGCATGGACACTGGGTGAGAGAGCACAGAATACTCTTCTGATGTATCTTAGACATGTCAGAAGGGGATCTGGGCCCCTCCTACTTGGCTCCCTTAGCTCGAGATAAGGAGAGGAGGGAGGACACATGACAGCTACTAGCAAAGGAAAAAAAAGGTATTTACGATTGGAAAAAAAAACCAACAACACTGCACTGTTATTTGAATACAGACAAGGCCATTAAAGCTATCTGGGCCATTTGAATTTACAACCACTTAATTTTTTTTAATC
The DNA here is from genome assembly GCF_042186555.1 of Aquarana catesbeiana. Lineage (NCBI taxonomy): Eukaryota > Metazoa > Chordata > Amphibia > Anura > Ranidae > Aquarana > Aquarana catesbeiana. The sequence goes on along the minus strand of NC_133326.1, from coordinate 445,541,947 downwards.
AAACCAATTGTTTTCAAGCTGAAAATGTTAGACTGATTCCTTTTTCTTTTTTTTTTTTTTTTTTGCATAAAAGTTTATTAAAGCATTAAACTTGTATACATACAAATCTGTATAGAATAAGTTGAAAATGAGGTATAAAGTACAATACAGTGAACAATCCAATTGAGTACAGTTACATTGTCTTGGATATTAATAATGATTGGCAGACATATAATGAAACCAATTTACCATTTATGACACTTGGTGATGTCAAAGGTAGGACATGCAAGTGGTCATAATATCACTATACAAATCCTGTCGTTATTGTAGGCTTGATAACTCGCTATATGATCTACCATTTTTACCAATAAGTACTCCAATTTTTATTAAAAAGGGAAATGGGATGAGTGAAAAGAGAGAAAGTACAGAAGATAATTGAGAAGGGTGGGATATGTGAGAAGAAGAAGAAAAAAGAAAAAAAAAAAAGGGAACATTGAAAATAATAGGGGAGGGTACCTTGGGTTACATTGTTAGGGAGGACCTGTTGGATTGATCTATAATATTTAGGACAATTCTACCATATGCAAAACATCATGATGTTTCAAATCACTAGGGATATAACCAGGAGTTTGTAAATCATCAGATCAAAAAGGAATGTGTTCGGACCCTCTGTTTATCTCATTAGTTGTTCAAAGGCCTGTGAGTACTTGAAAACAAACCACGGAGACCAAGTTTTATGATATTTCTCTATTATTTCAGATGATTGTGCTGCTGTATCTTCCATCTCGCAGATATATGCAACTTTATGAAGCCATTCTTTTAGTGTAGGAGTGTATGTGGATTTCCAGTAAAGTGGAATAAGTGAGTTGGCTGCATTAATCAGGTGCTTAGAGAGAGATGTTTTATATTTTTTAAATGAAAAATTTGTTACATGAAGCAAGCAACATGCCGCATCCAATTTTAGTTTGGTTTCCGTGATCTGTTGAATAACTTTCCTCACCCCATCCCAGAAAACTTGGATCAGGTCGCATTGCCACCAAACATGTAGCAACGTACCTCTGGCCTTATTGCATCTCCAGCATAATTCGGTAGTCTGAGGGAACCATTTATGTAGTTTATCAGGGGTGGCATACCAGTGAGTCAAGATCTTATAAGCCGTTTCCTGCATCCGTGTGCTTATCGAACCTTTATGGGACAGAATACAGGCTGCCTCCCATTGTTTATCAGTGAACTGTATAATCAGTTCCTTTGACCATCTCTCTCTGAACCTGTCCATGTCATCACTCTTCAAATTCTGTAGCAAAGCATAGGAAAGGGAGGTAGATTTTTCCACTATCTCCCCCTTCATACATATCTGTTCGAATTCAGTGGGGTCTCTAAGGAAACTATTCCTGCGGATAGCGGAATTGACAAAACTGCGTACCTGGAAGTATGTCCACATAGGTAAGTGAGGTGTTTTGTTATCTCTCCTAAATTGGGGGAGATCTTTTATTGTCTTGTTTGTGAAGCATTGCCATGCCAGTATAGGCATGTTGGTGTCTGTTGTTGTCAGAAGGTGATTACCCATACCCGGTGAAAAGTCTGGATTATTTTTTAGCGGTGTGAGAGGGCTTAGCGGGGAAGAGAATTTAGGCTGCTTTGCTAGGCTGTGGAAAATGTCTACGGAAGTACCTATAAGTGGATGAGTCTTCACTGTGTGGGGATATTTCAGTTTTGAAACCCAAGGTAGAAATTGAAGTGGGATAGAGCACACGTCGTTTTCTATGGTGACCCAGTCTTTACATTTTTAGTGGCAATGCCAATCAATTATACGGGCAAGATGTGTGGCATGGTAATAACTTTTAAAATCAGGTATCCCCAAACCCCCAAATTTTTGGGTCTGGTAAGGAGTGAGGCTTTAATGCGGGGCGGTTTATGAGCCCAAATGAATTTCATTTGCAGTGCGTGTAGCTTTTTGAAAAAGCTATGGGGAATCTTTATAGGTAAAGTGCGTAATAAGTATAGGATTTTTGGCAAAACAGTCATCTTACATATGGCTGCCCTGCCGAACCATGAAAAATATGAAGTGTGCCAGTTTTGTAGATCTTGTTCAATGGTTTTAAGAATAGGTGGGAAATTACGTTCAAATACTGAGGAGAGTTTAGGTGTCAGCCAGGTACCCAGATATTTTATTGCAGAATTCTCCCATTTAAAGGGGCTGTTACTCTGAGCTCTATTCAATTTGTCAGCCGGCAGCGTGATGTTCATGGCTTCGGACTTCGAAAAATTAATTTTAAGGTTGGAGATATAGCCATATAGGGAAAACTCTTTCATTAATGAGGGGATAGATATGTGCGGGTCTGTCAAGAAAAATAAAAGATCATCTGCGTAAGCAGCAACTTTGAATTCTCTGTCTGTTAATTTGAAACCTCTAATAGAGCTATTTAATAGGATATGTCTAATGAACGGTTCCAGTGATATGATGAAGAGCAGCAGAGACAGTGGACACCCCTGCCTAGTCCCATTTTTTATACTGACACTTTCTGATAATGTGCCGTTGATTTTGATTTTGGCTGAGGGATTTTGATACAGAGCCGAGATCCACGTCAACATATGTGGACCCAGTCCTATGTGCTCACAGTTCTTCATCATATAATCCCAAGCTACTCGATCGAAGGCCTTCTCCGCGTCGGTGGACAAGAGAAAGCCCTCGATCTTTCGCTGATGTGCTGCATATATCAGGTCTAAGGATTTCGTGACATTATCTTTAGCTTCCCTATTGGGGACAAAGCCCACCTGATCTGGTCCCATTACGTCATGTATTAGGGGTTTCATCCTATTAGCGATAATTTTAGCTAGTAACTTGGCGTCAAGGTTTAATAGTGAGATCGGGCGATAGCTGGCGCAATGTGTTGGGTCCTTGCCAGCTTTGGGAAGTACTGTTATGTGCGCTGCCAAGAAGTCGTGGGGAACGGTTCTCTGGGTAGATAGTGAATTCAATGTGTTTGTTAAAAGGGAGGTCAGGATATCTGTAAATGTTTTATAATAAATGGCGCTAAAGCCATCTGGGCCTGGACTCTTTCCTGTTTTCAAATCTTTGATAGCGTTATGAATTTCTGAAGCTTCTATTTGTTTCTCCAATTGTGCAATGTCCTCTGTAGCTAGAGGTGGGAGTTTAGATTCTTTTAGTTTTTTATGGCCAGATCCCTATCTCTCATTATATTGTTGGGTTTGTGTTGGGGTGGGAGGTTGTATAATGCCGTGTAGAATGCGTGGAAATGTTGTGCAATTTTATCCGTTGCTCTGTCTGTTTTACCTGATTTATTTTGAATGCCTAAAATTGAGTGTTGGGATATTTGACCTCTTAGTGCCCGTGCTAGAATTTTCCCCATTTTGTCCTCATGTTCATAGTAGATCTTTTTTTTAAAGAAGAGAAATCTCCTAGATTTCGTTTCCAGAATATCTTTGAGGGACTTTCTTGTTTCCAGTAATAATGCTGCTGATTGAGTAGTAAGTGATTGCTTATGCAGGGTCTCTAATTCACGTATTTTGTTAGTCAGTTTAGTTATTTCTATCTCTTTTTCTTTTTTCTTTCGTGTGCCCATTTGGATCAGTTCCCCTCTGATATAGCATTTATGTGCCTGCCAGACCATTAAGGGATCTGCTGCTGGGGTGATGTTATGCGTGAAGTATTCTCTTAATGATGACGTCAGTTTTGGTAATAAGGATGGGTCTGTTAAAAGTGAAGAGTTTAATCTCCATGTGTTGGATTTCACAGTGGGTTCTAATATGTTCAATGTAATGGCCACTGGGGCATGGTCCGAAATGGTCTGTATGCCTATGTTCGCCTCACTTAATGTGTCAAGGTCCCTTTGTGAGACAAATAAGAAGTCTATTCTCGCATGACGATTATGTGGTATCGAGTAAAAGGTGTAGTCTTGATCCTCTGGGTGTAAAAATCTCCATGTGTCGACCAATGACAGAGAATGTATCAGATTTTTTATTTTTTTGAGAATTTTATATGTGAGATATGTTTTCCCTGAGGAGGTATCTTCAGAGGGGTTGAGAGGGACGTTAAAGTCCCCTCCCAGAATCACGCGTCCTGTATGGAAACTTGTCAGCGCTGTGATCATTTTCTGGCAGAATGAGATTTGTCCTGAATTTGGGAAGTATACGTTGGCCAGAGTTATGGTAGTTCCATGACATGACCCTTTCAGGAAGATAAATCTTCCTTCTGGGTCCACTAATTTATCTGTTAATTCAAATTTTGCATCTTTACTGATTAAAATTGAAACCCCTTTGGATTTAGAGGTATTGTTCATAGCATGGTGTGCCTCTGTGAAGTAGCTGTCAGTTAATCTTGGTATATGGTTCGTTTTGAAATGTGTTTCCTGGAGGAAAACAAAGTTGGGCCTACCTTTTTTCAGTTCTCTGAGGAGAGAGGATCTCTTCTCAGGGATGTTCAGACCCCTCACGTTGTGTGAGATGATTGTAGGGTTGCGTCTTAAACCTGAGTAAGCCATGGTAGGTAATCAGAGAGAAATGCTCCAACACTCCCTTATGCCCTGCTTGGTGGAAAATACAAAAAAAAAAAAAAAAAGGGGAAAAAGAAAAAAAAATTAAATTAAATGAAATTAAATAAAATGAGATTAAATTAACTAAAATTAATTACAATAATAGAAGATATACAGTGCAAAATTATATACCAATAAATGAGAAATATGTGGATAACAGACACACGACTATTATCTGAGGATTTTATCACTCTATACAGGTATATGTATATAAAGTAGATATCCCAGTTAAAGAAAGGAAGAGAAGTAAGAAGTTAGAGTAAAGAAGTAAGAGTGGAGGGGATATAGGTACTTCTTCCTTGAACGAAATAGTACGTCCTGGAAGATCAAATTTAGTGTGGGCTGATGGGCACAACCGTTGCCCACCGCGCACACTACTGTGGGGTTGGGGAAGAAACCCAGCGAGGGGGACCCCCTGAGAACAAACACCTATCCACAAGTAATGTAGGTGTCTATACAGTCTGTGGAAATTAGGTGTTATTCAACAGTGGGCGAACCAAGCCTGGCCAGACTACGGCCTAAAACTCTCATTTAATGTGCTGAAAGGTCTATTCTGCACTACAAAACTAATTAAACAATAATTAAGGAAAAAGAACTTAATGACAATAATCAGTCATCTATAGGCTCATTTTTGCCACCTTGTTAAGCAATTAGGTTCTGCTATTTAAGGAATGTTTGTAATAATAGTATGAGTATCTGTAACTATGGCTGAGTTCTTGGTTCCTCTTGGGAAGTTGTAGGGTGAGTATGAGGCCCTCCATTCTTCACAGACGCGATCTGAGAATGAAACGTAGCCTATGTGAAGCGTGATATGGAGTGGGCTTCATTTCCCCAGCTGTCTCTTGTCCAGAGGAGGGGAATACAGCCACCAAAATCTTCTTAAACGAAAAATGAAACCATAATGGTCATAAAGAAAAATAAAAACGAAAACCGATCCAAAAAACACTACTGCTTTTCCTTAATATCCAGATGCATCTGTTAGGTATATTTCAATAAGCAGATAGTCTACTCCTGAAGACCACATTGGTGACCTGAAGTATGCTAAATAAACTGAGATTGATCATATTTATCCAGGATCCGTAAATGTCAATGAAATGTGAATGCACTCGGTTCAAATTGGATCTGGTAGCATCAGGGTTTGAAGCAAAAGAAAAAACAAAGGGAGAAAAGGAAAAAAAAAAAAAAAAGAAACATAGAACAGAACCATCACTCCCAGAAATGAACCAAACCGCTTGTATGGAAGCCATCCAAGGAAGACCTTAGTAGACGTAGTTTCCTCAAGCATTTCTATGCAGGAATGTAACTGTTGCTGTTATTCCCGGTCCTCCATCATGTTTCCAGCGGGATGTGGGCGACTGCGCGGTGTGCCATTTGACTGTGTCTCTTGATGAGAATGCTTCTGTTTTTTTGAATGTTGTTTCTCAGGTGTGTTTAGAGGAGAGCGTAAAGGGCTCCGTTCTTGGGGTGGAATGATGAATTCCTGGTACCAGTCCGGGAGCTCAATTACTCCAAGTTGGAGTGCGTCACAGAAATCCGGGAGATCTTCTGGCGTGCGAAGCGTGTGCTGTCTGCCATCGAAAGTGACCAATAGGGCGAAGGGGAAGCGCCAAGTATATCTAATCTCTTTCTCCCTTAGTTTATCCAATAAAGGTCGCAAGGCCCTGCGATTTTTCAAGGTGATCTGGGATAAGTCTTGAAATAGTTTTATGCATTCGCCGTTGAAAATAATTTGGTCATTTCTGCGAGCTTTAAACATTATTTCCTCCTTGAGTGCAAAGTTTTGCAGGCAGCAGATTATGTCTCTTGGGGGTAAAGTGTCTGGACCCCTGGCCCTCAGGGCTCTGTGCGCCCGAATAAACTCAATTTCTGTGTCTTCTGGCTACTCTAAGAGGCTGTTGAAGACTCTTTGTAAGACTGAGGGGATTTGATCAGCCAGGACAGATTCAGGGATACCGCGGACTCTTATATTATTACGTTTTCCCCTGTTGTCAAGATCTTCTAAATGCCTGTTCATTTCTATGAAATGGCGTGCATGAGAGGAGGTGACTTTATCAAGTCTATGGATTCTAGTGTCCCTCTGCTTCCCTGCTGTTTCCTCTGTGGCCATCTTTTCTTGTAATACCAATAGGCTGGTTTTTAGATCTGTGATTGCAGCAGAAAACGAAGCCTTAATGTCAGCTGCAAAGCCTGACATGTCCTCATATGTAAGGGGGTGACCAGCTCGTGAGCTTCTCCTACCGTACTCCTCTGCTGCCGACTGAGAGTCTTCACTGAACTCGTCGTCCGCATGGACCGGCGCCATCTTGCCCCCCTCCGTGTCTCTCAAAGCCGCGGCCTGATTCCTGAAAATGTCAGAGATATCTCTCCCAGCGCTTGAGGCCATAGATCTCCGTGATCGGGTGTGATGAGGGTGCTTGTTTTGTCTGCTCATCCTCAGTGCCGAGTGCAGAAAAGACGTGCTTGGGCCGAGTATTTGGCGGAGCGCTGAAGTTAGGCTGCCATCCTCGCTGCGCGCCAAGCCACACCCCCCTGATTCCTTTTTCAGCCATTTGTTGAACTTTCCTGCATGAAAAATAGAGGCAAATACCAATCAGTTACTATACACCAGAGCCCCTAATTAACCTAGGGTATTACCATAATAAATCATCGATGTTTGGACAAATATTCCTTCAAACATAATATTTCTTTATTCATTATAAAAAGGACATGAATTACAAAACTGTTACAAAACGAAAATGAAATATAATATAAATGTTTAATTTTAATTTCCTTCTAAATTGCATGTTTCCCTCTATATTAATCAACACCTGGCATTGCACAAATACAGCCAGCTACTAAGGTGTTTGTCTGTCCCTAATTAATAACATGCCCTCAACATGTGAGGAACAGATTGATTAGGACAAGTGCCTCTTCCCCCCAACCTGGTCCTGGGGTTGTTGGAGTCTATGAGCAGAATCTGAAAGTCTCATTCATAACAATAAGTGTGCACCTAGATACCGCTTCTATCCATGTGATGGGGTAACTAGTACATAGTACCCTTACTCATTCACAAAAAAAAGTAAACCAAAAAATATATACAATTATAATAAATACATTTATATGCCACTACATTTGTATACTTACCAAATGTAATTGGGTGCATTGAAAAGGAATTTCAATTATGTAATAGTTAGTCAGGTTGAAAAAAGACACCAGTCCATCCAGTTCAACCTTAAAAACAATAAATAAATAAAATAAAAAATATTGTACAATCCAATATACCCAATTTTATACCCTCAGTTGATCCAGAGGAAGGCAAAAACCCCAGCAGAGCATGCTCCAATTTGCTACAGCAGGGGAAAAAATTCCTTCCTGATCCCCCAAGAGGCAATCGGATTTTCCCTGGATCAACTTTACCTATAAATGTTAGTACCCAGTTATATTATGTACATTTAGGAAAGTATCCAGGCCTTTCTTAAAGCAATCTACTGAGCTGGCCAGAACCACCTCTGGCGGGAGTCTATTCCATATTTTCACAGCTCTTACTGTGACGAAACGTTTGCGTAATTTGAAATGAAATCTCTTTTCCTCTAGACGTAAAGAGAGCCCCCGTGTCCTCTGGGTTGACCGTAAAGAGAATAACTCAACACCAAGTTCACTATATGGACCCCTTATATATTTGAACATGTTGATCATATCCCCCCTTATAGGAATATATTTGGAAAACCTTTCTAGTATTTTTAGCCACCATTAACCCGTAAGGAAGCCGAGACACTTATAGCTTAATTGGAATTCTTAGCCGTTGACTTCGCTGCAGTACCACCTTCTGAGGATCTGTGGTTAGACAAAATTTGTTGGGCGTGGTTTACTGCACATAACATCACTTCTGGTTTTCATGGAACGCACATCAGCTCCAAGGTGAGCAATGTGGAGCAGAAGCACTCCCCCTAGAGGAGTGAGCTATTATTCTTGGTGCCCAGAATGTGTGACATTATACAATGTGAGTCATTTGCTTCCTATTATTATTATTATTATTATACAGGATTTATATAGCGCCAACAGTTTGCATGGTGCTTTACGTGTGGGCAGACAGTAAAGTTACAATACAATTCAATACATGAGAAATTAGAGTGCCCTGCTCGTTAGCGCTTACAATATAAAAGCTAGGGTAATTGATACAAAAGGTAATAACTGTTGGGGATGAGCTGATGGAGAAAAAAAAACTGTACAGTTTTTAGGCGGAGACAGGATAGGCTTCTCTGAATAGAAAAGTTTTCAGGGATCGCCTAAAAGTTGACAGAGTAGGAGATAGGCAGACAGATTGGGGTAGGGAATTCCATAGGATGGGAGAGGCTCGGGAGAATTCCTGGAGGGGAGCATGAGAGGAGGTGACAAGGGAACTAGAGGGCAGGAGGCATAAGCATGCGCAGCGGGTGTGCCAGGTGTGCCTGGGCACACCCTAATCCCCTTGTGCAGAGCTGATTCCACCTGTTGCCTGAGCCCCCTGTGTCCCACCCCCCAGAGCGCTGTCAGCTTACCTCCTCTCCTCTCCCACCAGATGCTGTGGGGGTTGTGTCAGGATGGAGAGTGGGGGAAGGGACTGGTAAATATGCCATTTACCACCCTCTTCATTTTGTGAATGAATACAGTGAGTGATCAGTACCAATTACTCCTGTGTCTATTCATAACTGAAGCATAGTAAACTGTGTTTGAGAATGAACAGAAAGCTGCTTAGTACAGAGCACTTCCCATTCATTCACTGTCTAGTACAGCTGAGGTAGCAGAGAAAGTTACTGGGGAGTCTCTGTCCTCTATCTCAAAAGCAATGCATCAGGAGTCTGTTTAGACCCCTGCAATTTGACCAAAGTCCTCCCATAAGGGCTCCTAAAAAAATAGTAAAAAAATATAAAAAAGAATTGTAAAAAATAATAATAAAAATAAAAAGCTACTGACACAGTCCACTGTCCTACTCATACTGTCTACTGCTCTACTGACATTGTCCATGTTTTATTACATTTTAAAATGTTTTAATACATGAATTTATAATAATCTGTGTCAGTGTTTGTATATGTGTAAACTTTAGGTTGCACACCCTAATGCAATAGGCTGTGCACACCTATGACAGGAGCTCTTGGGAGGAAAGAAGAGAACAGTTTGGTTGGTATTTTGAGCTGAAGTCGGTGATGTAGCTGGGGGCCGAGTTGTGTATGGCTTTGTAAGTTGTTGTATGTATTTTTAATTGATTTTGTTGGTTGGTAAGTTGGATGAGTCTGGCAGCAGCAATCTTGATGGACTGGAGAGGGGATAGCCTATGTAAAGGTAAGCCAATGAGGAGGGATTTGCAGTAGTCGAGGCTATAGATAACCAGGGAGTGGATTAGGAGCTTTGTGGTGTCATTGGTTAGGAAGGGGCACATTTTGAAGATGTTGTGGACGTTGAAGCGGCAAGCTTTGGAAAGTGATTGGATGTAAGACCGATGAAGAGTTCAGAGTCCAGGATTACACCTAGCACCCTGGCATGCATTAATGGGTTGATGGTTGTGCCATTGATCTTGACAGAGAAGTCAGGGGAAAGGGCACGTGGGGGAGGAAATATTATGAGCTCTGTTTTGGACAAGTTGAATTTGAGGAAGTGGTTTGAAATCCAGACTGAAATGATCCTTGCTCTTTAACCACTTGCCGACCGCCTAACGCAGATATACTGTGGCAGAATGGCACGGGCAGGCAAAATCACGTACCTGGTATGTGATTTGCCTCCTGCGGGCTTAGGGGAGTGATCCGTGCTGAGGCAGAGGCCACTCATTCGTGGCCACCCCCTCGCGATCGCTCCCAACGAATGACAATCTTCCTCTGCCTCTGTAATGTAAACAGCGGCAGAGGAAGTGATGTCATCTCTCCTCGTGTCGGTCTTTTCATTCCGGCGCCGAGGAGAGAATACATCCGAGTAAGTGCACCAACACTACACTTACAGTAGAACACTCTAGGCACACATTTCACCCCCCAGTCACCCCCCGATCACCCCCTTGCACCCCCTGTCACAGTGACACCAATAGCAGTTTTTTTTTCTGATTATTGCATTGGTGTCATTTGTGACAGTTATAAGCGGTAGGGCAGTTAGTGTTAGGCCCCTTTAGGTCTAGGGTACCCCCCTAACCCCCCCTAATAAAGTTTTAACCCCTTGATCACCCCCCGTCGCCAGTGTCACTAAGCGATCATTTTTCTGATCACTGTATTAGTGTCACAGGTGACGCTAGTTAGGGAGGTAAGTATTTAGGTTCGCCGTCAGCGTTTTATAGCGTCAGGGACCCCCATATACTACCTAGTAAAGGTTTTAACCCCCTGATTGCTCACGAGTTAACCCTTTCACCAGTGATCACTGTATAACTGTTAAGGGTGACGCTGGTTAGTTAGTTAGTTTTTTTTTTTTATATTCAAATAATTTTTATTTTGTAAATAAAAATAGAGTCATACAGATCAGAAACAGAAATAACATATATACCGTATACTTATTTATCAAATACCGACTTTATAAAATGAAATGAAGACATCTATCTTTCCCAAACGGGGACAGATACAAGAATGAAATAAATGAAGCGTGTGTCGGTCTACTATGTAGACGCATGATAGGGCTTAAGAGAGTCTAGGTAAGGGGTAGTATCCGTGAGACAAGCCAAAGAGAGGTGAATCTAAATTTATACCTAGGGCTTACCGACAAACCACCCCATTGGGATCACACTGTGGATTTGCCTAGTAATCCCGGGACAAAGGCTCCCGCCTCTTCACCTCATCCCTTCATCCATCCCCTAACAGTATCTCTAGCCCCCTTCATTCAGCAACCTGACTATGGTGCTTGCTCACAAGCAGCCTGACCGAAGACAGGCCTATCAACATAGTGCATACCTGTAAATCTGCTTCAAAAGAAAAGAGAAAAAAATAAATAAAACAATAAAAACAAAGTTTGCCCATTAAAGGACAAATTTCTATCGAGTCTTGTCCTAAGTCATCCTATAGTGGAGACAAGAGAGTCTCAGGTAAAAGAAGAGGAAAAGGTGTTAGAAGGGTGGAGTAGAAAAAGGGGAGGGGAGAAACTTTGCATGAGGCTTCAACTATCTAAGGAGCTTGTGGTGTAACCAGAAACAAGGGAACATTACAGTATTTGGCCCATGGCTCCCAGATAACAAAGAACATATCAGTTTTGTCATTTATTTTTGCTAAGATTTATTCCTGTGCCATAATCCATGACACCTTCCTCTTAAAACCCTGAAACGAGATGCTAGGTTTCTTCCAAGACTTTGCTAGAGAAACTTTAGCTCCTAAGAGGATAAAGAACCTTAACTTCTGTGAGGATTTAGGAAAAGTCCTGATCCCTCCATTGAGCAAAGCAATGGAGGGGTCAGGGGTGATTGTTTGCTGCAAAACAGTACTGATTGTGCGGAAAACTTTTCCCCAAAATGATCTTATTCGAGGGCAGGACCAAAATATGTGAATCATGGATCCTTCCAATTCACAGCCCCTAAAACATAGGTGGGATGACCCTGGGAAAATGACTGAGATGCGAGCAGGTACATAATACCACCGTGTTATTACTTTAGCACTGGCTTCTATTAAGGAGATGTTTTGTATACCTTTGAAGGATCTTTCGAACCTGCAAAACCAGTCCTGCGACGTCCAGGAGTTATCTAAGTCCTCTTCCCAAGCAAGGGCAAATCCAGGCTTATCTTATGAGGATTTTAAAGCGGTGTAAATTAGGGATATTCCTCCCCTCTGGACTTCAGTATTGGAGCACCAATGTTCAAAGGGAGTCAGTGCGGGGTTTTCTTGATTGTGATTCCAAATTTAGTGTAGGAAATGGCTGATTTGGGAGAATCTGAAGATCTCAGATTCCGGCATGTCTAATTCATTCTGACAATGGGTCAGCGTGATCGGACCTTTGGGGGAGAGGAAGTGACCAATCCTATATAAGCCTTTATCCGTCCACCATTTAAAGGCCTTAATTACCATTCCCGGTGGGAACTCTGGGTTTTGGAATAGGTGAGCTAGCGGTCTAATAGGTGAGATCAGGTTACGATGTAATAAGAGATTCGTGCACAATGCTATAGAATGGGAGAGGGTGGGGGACAAAATTGCTGGCCTATCCTTAGGATCACACCAGAGAAGGTAGTCTATAGTGTTCCGTGGGGTGGCCCATCTTTCAATTGAAAGCCAACTTGGCTTGGGGCCTCTCACGAGGGCCATCGATATTTGGGAAAGTTGGGCCGCCTGATAATAATGCCATAAGTCCGGAAGACCGAGACCCCCCCTGACTTTTTAAACGGTAAAGTATACTGGAAGGGCATCTGTACCCCCTTCGACCCCAGACAAAGCGGACAATCTCTGATTGGAATTTGAGAAAGGTCTTTTTCTTAATCGGGATAGGGAGGGAGTGAAAAAGATATAAAAGGCAAGGGAGAAGGGTCATTTTAACGGCATGAATTCTGCCCAACCAGGACAGACCACATCCTGCCCACTTATCCAAATCTTCTCTACATTTACGAAACATAGGGGGGTAATTTGCACTAAACAGCCCTTGAATGTCTGAAGTTATCTTGATGCCTAAATAGGGAATTTCCGTGGGCGCCCAGGGGAAGGAAAAATTAGTGGAGAGCTGAGTGAGTAGATTCTGTGGGACTGAAATGTTCAACGCGATGGATTTGGACATGTTGACCCTTAGGCCCGAAACTGTGCTAAAATCTTTGAGGATCTTATAGATCAAAGGGGTGGAGATGAGAGGGGAAGTGATGTAGAGGAGAAGATCATCTGCATAAAGCGCACTTTTATGTTCCTTGTCGCCGCATTGTACCCCTTTGACATCTAGGTTGGATCTGAATGCTACAGCCAGTGACTCAATTGCTATCGCGAACTGGAGAGGGGAGAGTGGGCAGCCCTGTCTGGTCCCCCTGCCAATAGGGAACTGTTCTGAGTACCTCCCCATGAGACGAACCTGGGCAGATGGAGTCGAGTAAAGGGACTTAATGTAGTTCATGAAGAAGGGGCCAAATCCCCATCTTTGTAATATATCCGATAAGTATTCCCAGTCGTCAGAGTCAAATGCCTTATGTAAGTCAATGGAGAGGAGAAAGCCCACCTGTTTGGGGCCCCCATCCCAACCAGACCTGAGCAAGGATATGACATCTATTGTTCTGCGTATTTGATCTGGTCCCTGTCTGCCAAGGATGAAGCCCACCTGATCGTTGTGAATATATTTAGATATGAAACACGCTATTCTATTCTCTAGAATTTTAGTCAGAATTTTGATATCGTTGTTAATAAGTGAAATAGGCCTGTAGTTACCAAGCTTACTTGAATCCTTCCCCGGCTTTGGGATGACCAAGATAAATGCAGAATTAAGATCAGGTCTCAGGAGGGTTCCATCCCTGAGGGAGTTGAAAAATCTAGTTAGGTGTGGTGCCAGATTAGGGGCAAATTTTTTATAATATCCGGTGGAGAAGCCATCCGGACCCGGGGCGGAACCTGTTTTAAGAGAACTGATCGTGTCCAACACCAACTCTACTGAAATCGTGTCATCTAGAAGTTCCCTATGTTCCTTAGATAAAGATGGAAGAGGTAAATCTCGGAGGAAACGATCTCGTTGAGGTTGTGAAGGGGACTCAGAGGGTTTATACAGGTTAGCATAAAATTGTGAGAAAGCTTCCATAATTTTTGTAGGGTTTTGTGTCAGGTCTCCAGTTGGTGTCTTGATTTTGGGGAACGCTAAAGAGCGTTGTTTGGGGTTGAGTTTGGCTGCTAATCTAGAACCCATCTGGTCTGTTTGATAATAGAATTTAGCCCCTGTCCATCTTAACGGTTTTCAGCAGCTGAGGTCAGGGCTAGGTTGAGAGTGGTCCTAGATTTGTCGAGGGTCTCTAAGGAGTCAGAGGTGGGTAGTCTCTTGTGCACCTTGGCTGCGGCTCTGTATTCTGATGTGAGTTTGAGAATGTTAGTTTTGTGAGCCGCTCTGAGATGCGAGGATAAGCTAATAATGTGTCCCCTAATAACCGATTTGTGGGCTGCCCATACGGTGGAGGGGGAAACTTCTGCCGTCTGGTTAGTTTGGAAGTAGTCTTTTATGGCCGCTGCTATATCCAGACAATTTATAGGATCACCAAGGAGGGACTCCTGTAATTTCCAGCAAGGCGGACCCTTAGAGGGGCCTACTTTCTTGGCCACTACCAAGACCATGGCGTGGTCTGACAGCGGAGAATCAACAATCCGAGAGCTAAGGACAAGTGGTATGGTGCGCGCACGGGTAAAGATGTGGTCTATCCTGGCGAAGGAGTTGTGAGGGGCTGAAAAGTGAGTGTAATGTTTTTTATGTGGATTTGCTTCCCTCCAGATATCGACCAAACCTTCATCAAATAGGAGAGCTGCTATCCTGGTGCTCTGTTTGGACGGGCGTTTAGATTTAGATTTTCCGCTGGCAAGTCTATCAAGTGCGGAGTTGAAGGCGGTGTTCGAGTCCCCTCCTATGAATATAGTACCTTTAAGGTGAGCTTGTAGTTTTTTAATCAACAGGTGAAAGAACCTTCTTTGTCCCCTGTTAGGCGCGTAATACGACACGAACGTATATAGTTCGCCATCTATGTGACCCGACACTAATAGGAAGCGCCCCTGGGGATCCACTATCTTCTCTGGTTGAGATACATTCAGATGTTTGGCGAAGCAAATGGCCACTACCTTGGTTTTGTTATCTGCTGAGGCCAAGAAGAATTGGGGATAGTGCTGGTGAAGAAAAGACGGATTGTAACTCGCTGGGAAATGCGTCTCTTGTAGGAGCAGGACATCAGTGTGCATAGAGTGGTAGGACTGAAAGATCTTTCTACGTTTAATTGGGGAATTTAAGCCTTGGGTGTTGTGTGATATAATTCTAAGAGGAAGTTTCCGATCTTTAAAGCTAGCCATAGTCCAGAGGGGAGGAAACTATCAACCCACACCGCGGCTTACCTACTCCTGATGAGCGGAAAAAGTTTTGAATCCTCGCTTGAGAAGCCTGATGTTCACTAGAGCCTGGGATGAGGAGCCAGAGAAGTTCCTTGATTCCGGTGAGGCCTATACTGGAGAACATAAGGAAAGAAGGGGGGGGGAGAACAAAGAGAGGAAAAAAGAAAAGTGCGATTAAAGATGTGCAATGTGAAAGGAATAACAAGAAAATGTACAACATATCTGATAAATGTACTGAGGAAGTTGGGAACTCCAACCCTGCCCAGCCCAAAGAGTAGGAAGGACTGTCGTTCCTACCCTCGCGGCCACTGGGGCCTAAGCCTCTCTAAAACAGGGAATCAATTTAGAGCCCAGGGGAGCCAAAGGAACTCCTGGGGTCTAATAACAGCGAACTGGGACCTCCTCGGCCCCGCTTCCTCGCAACAAACTAACCGAAGACCACAGTTGGGTCTATTAAAAACAAATGACAGAGCGTATAGTAAGAGTAAATACTCTTTGTAAATCAGAGGGCTGAGCCTGTCTTTGATCGGGGGAGGGTGGGAATCCCCGGATCAGGGCCACGGATTCTCCATTCGGGGACCCTTTGTGGAGAACCCCCCTGGACCCATTGAAAAAGAAATACATAACCATAACCATTCCCTGTGTGAATAACGATCGATACATCTTCATGGGGAACAAAAGGAAAAGCAGGGCCCTAAAAAGGGCGGCCAAAAACCAATGGAAAAAAGTCCCAGAACCAGTGGAACAAAAGAGAACGAAAATGTTCTTCAAAGGGTTCAAATTCAGGTGCCAGTCATCCTTGGTGGGTCTTTGAGCCAAGTAAGGAGGATAAAGAGTCAAGTGGGGAAATTTTCTTTTGACCTCTTGGTGCTTTGTTTAAGCCAGGATGATTGAAGAGGGCTTGCTGGAGGGGGTCTTTTAGTGGAGGATGAGGTATCCCTGCTTGATTGTGTAGCCAAAGGATCTTGCAGGATGAGGCCCAGCTGGTAAAGAAGCCATTCGAATTCCGCGAAGGTGGAGAAGCTGCAGTTTCTGCTCTTATATGAGAAGTTTAGTCTCAACGGGAACGACCACCTGTAGGGAATCTCTTTCTCTTGTAGGAGCTGCAGTAGAGGTTTCAGAGCCCTCCTCTTCTGTACCGTATAGGGGGACAGATCCGCAAAGATCTGAATTTTATGGCCAAGGACAGATAAGTCATTCAAATTTCTGCCTTTCCGCATGATTTCCTCCTTCACGGAGTAGTAGTGGGGCTTAACTATTATATCCCTTGGTAGTCCATCTTTGCAGGGAGGTTGTAGAGCTCTGTGGGCCCTATCAAGCTCTAAACGGTGCTCTGGGATCTCAGGAATAAGATCTTTAATGAGGACTTTGATGACAGAATGAACCTCTTTTTCCGCTTCCGGGACCCCCCGTACTCTGAAGTTATATCGTCTCGATCTGTTCTCCAGATCATCGATCTTTGCAAAAGCTGTCTCAAGTTGATCCTGCATGTCTTGCAGTCTTGCGGTATTCTGATTGATCCTAGCCCCAGCTTGATCTGCTTTTTTCTCCATAATGTCAAGTCTGAACCCAAACTGCTGCATGTCAGCATGTATGGAGGATGTAATTTGAGCTGCGTTTTGTGCCAGGCTTTGGGAGAGAAAGCTGAGCAAAGGCCTCCATCATGGAGGGAAAGTCAGTGGGGATGGGTGAGGCTTCCTGGGCTTCGCTGGCAGACAGCAAAAGGCCTGTATGTGGGTCCATCATGGAAGTGGATGGAAGGCCTGCTTGCAGGCTGAATAGGAGAGATTCAGTGGATGCAGGTGAATGGGCCTGCGGCAGTGGGGAGTCCCCTATACCTGGCGATTGTGGTGGGGCACAATCTTGGTCCGCTATGGAATCCTCTGCTGCTGCAGCTGCGCTGTGTCTCGGAGGAGCGGCGGCCATCTTGGCATAGCTGATCGGCCCAGACCCGGCCGTCATCTGGCTCGATAGGCTTCTCCTGGCAGACCCCGCCAGCATCGGTCGGTTCCTGGGGGTGTCTCGCACCTGGGGTTGCCGTTATCTGGCTTCGTTTGGTGCTCTGTCAGCACTGGAGGAACGAAAGGGGCCAAGGTGTATCGGCACTTCAGAGGCTAGCGGCCATCTTGGAAGCTACCCAGTTAGTTTGATTTTTATAGTTTCAGGGCACCTGCCGTTTATTACCTAATAAAGGTTTAACCCCCTGATCGCCTGGCGGTGATATAAGTTAAGTTTTACGGTCAGATAGGGTCTGCGTCGCCCCAGGCAGCGTCAGGTTAGTGCCAGTACCGCTAACACCCACGCACGCAGCATACACCTCCCTTAGTGGTATAGTATCTGAACGGATCAATATCTGATCCGATCAGATCTATACTAGCATCCCCAGCAGTTTAGGGTTCCCAAAAACGCAGTGTTAGTGGGATCAGCCCAGATACCTGCTAGCACCTGCCTTTAGCCCCTCCGCCCAGCCCAGCCCACCCAAGTACAGTATCGATTGATCACTGTCACTTACAAAACACTAAACATACATAACTGCAGCGCTCGCAGAGTCAGGCCTGATCCCTGTGATCGCTAACAGTTTTTTTGGTAGCATTTTGATACTGTCGCTAACAGTCAGGAGCTTTTTTACCTGTGAGTCTCACTAGTATACCACTAAATTTAGAGCCCAAAATGGCAAATCGAAGGTATACTAGTGAAGAGGCCTACACGTTTCTGAGCATGACAGATAGTGAAGAGGAAGTCACTCATCTGTCAGATTCAGGCTCAGAATACAATCCTGTAGAGGACAGCGGCTCCATGACAGATAGCTCTGATGACGGAGTTGTGGTCCCTGCCAAGGTCAGGCATACCAGACCCCAATCTTCTTCTTCTGTCGTTGATGTGCAAGAACCGCAGGTCCCTCGTATGGAGCAGAGCAGTACTAGCACTGCTATTCCTTCTGGTGAACTGGCAAGCACCAGAGGCTTAGTATACCTTGGTCGTAGTCAATCCAGCACTGCAGTATCACGTGGTGACGTGGTGAGTCCCATAAGTGCAGTTCAAGCTGGTGAGGTGGCAAGCACAAGTAGTGTCCCGCTGCCACCAAGAAGACGAACACAGGCCCGTCATGCCCATTGTGCCCTTTCTGCTGCATTCGCCAATCCTAATTGAGAACCCACCACTTCTGCAGCATCCGTACTTCCCCCATTCACTGGCCAACCCGGCATTCAAGTGGAAACAGTTGATTTTACATCACTTGATTTTTATTCGCTGTTTTTCACCGAAGATCTCTATAGATCTATTGTGGACCAAAGCAATTTGTATGCTGGTCAACACATCGCCACTATTCCCCAGTCCTCTCTTGCCAGGGATTGGAGACCAATTACGGTTTCCGAATTTAAGCTCTTTCTGGGCCTTTCCCTCAACATGGGAATAACTAAAAAGAGTGAGTTGCGGTCATATTGGTCCACTGACCCAATTCACCATATGCCCTTGTTCTCTGCCTCCATGACCAGGGCACGATACGAGCAGATCTTGTGGTTCATGCACTTCAATGACAATGATCCCTGTCGTCCTCGTGGAGACCCTGGATACGATCGGCTCTACAACATTACACCTCTCGTAAACCACTTCAACCAACGTTTTGCAGACTTGTTTACTCCCCATCAAGTTGTCTACATTGATGAGTCCCTGATTAAGTTTTCTGGCCGCTTGTCATTCAAACAGTACCTTCCCAGCAAGAGTGCCAGATTCAGGGTCAAGATGTATAAGCTCTGTGACAGGGCCACAGGCTATACATGTAGTTTTATGGTTTATGAGGGAAAAGATAGTCACGTAGAGCCGACAAACTGCCCTGACTACATAAGAAGCGCTGGCAAGATTGTGTGGGACTTGGTGTCACCCTTATTTGGAAAGGGGTACCACTTATATGTGGACAATTATTACATGAGCGTGCCACTTTTTAGTCACTTGTTTGATCAGCAGATTGGAGCATGTGGCACCATGCGACCTAATCGCCGGGGCTTTCCCCAGCGGCTTGTAGATTCCCGTCTTAGGCTGGGGTAGAGAGCCTGCTTGCAGTGTAATAATTTGCTGGAGGGATAATAAGAATGTTTTCGTTCTTACCTCCCTTCATGTTCTTATGTTATTATTGTCCCTCCTGTCCTGACAATCCTGGTCTTTGCATTGGTGAATGTTTTGAACGCTACTATATACTAGTTGAGTATTAGCGTAGGGTACATCGTATTGCATTTTGAGAGACCCGAACCTGGAACCGGTTACAGTTACAAAAAAAAGTGTAAAAAAAATAAAAAAAAGTAAAAACAAAAAAAAAAACACAAAAAAATATAAAATAAAAAAAGCAAAAATAGTTGTCGTTTTATTGTTCTCTCTCTATTCTCTCTCTATTGTTCTGCTCTTTTTTACTGTATTCTATTCTGCAATGTTATATTGTTATTATGTTTTATCATGTTTGCTTTATAGGTATGCAATTTTTTTATACTTTACTGTTTACTGTGTTTTATTGTTAACCATTTTTTTGTTTTCAGGTACGCCATTCAGCTGCAGAGTGGATTTATTTATCTTGACAGCAACAGCGTTTGCTCCCACGATACATAAAGCCGTGACTCCAGCGCTGTAGGAGGTGATTTCACCACCACAGTTAAAAAAAAGAGCATATATGCCGAAGCATGGGGGCAGCAGGGGCGGAGGAGCGATTTGCTCCTCCCTTTTGGGGCGGATGCCCCCATGCTTTGACATATATAAACGGTGCATGTATGCCCATCATTAGAAGTGGGTGGATGAAGGGAGGTATTCTAATGGTGGGCATACCCACCGATCAATCTCTTTTTTTCGTTCAGCCCACAGGCTGCATGAAATAAAAGTTTACAATATATGCCCAACAAGGACCAGCAACGTACTGGTATGTTGCTGGACTTTGAGAGGTTATACGAGAATGATGCCTGCAGGTTTAGGTATAATCTTGGTATCATTCTTTTCAGCCAGCAGTCGGCTTTCATGTAAAAGCAATCCTAGCAGCTAATTAGCCTCTAGACTGCTTTTACAAGCAGTGGGAGGGAATGCACCCCCCCACTGTCTTCCATGTTTTCTTTGGCTCTCCTGTCACAACAGGGAACCTGAGAATGCAGTCGGTGATTCGGCCAGCTGACCATAGAGCTGATCAGAGACCAGAATGGCTCCAAACATCTCTATGGCCGAAGAAACCGGAAGCTACGAGCATTTTATGACTTAGATTTCGCCAGATGTAAACAGCGCCATTGGGAAATTGGGAAAGCATTTTATCACACCGATCTTGGTGTGGTCAGATGCTTTGAGGGCAGAGGAGAGATCTAGGGTCTAATAGACCCCAATTTTTTTCAAAAAAGAGTACCTGTCACTACCTATTGCTATCATAGGGGATATTTATATAAAAATGATTAAAAAAAATAAAAAGAACGGTTTAAAAATAAGATAATAATGCAAAAAAATAATAAAGAAAAAAAAGCACCCCTGCCCCCCCCTGCTCTTGCGCAAAGGCGAACGCAAGCGTCGGTCTGGCGTCAAATGTAAACAGCAATTGCACCATGCATGTAAGGTATCACCGCGAAGGTCAGATCGAGGGCAGTAATTTTAGCAGTAGACCTCCTCTGTAAATCTAAAGTGGTAAACTGTAAAGGCTTTTAAAGGATTTTAAAAATGTATTTAGTTTGTCACCACTGCACATCATCTTTTTTATTTCATCAAACATTTGGGCAATATAGTGTGTTTTAGTGCATTAAAATTTTAAAAAGTGTGTTATTTCCCAAAAAAATGCGTTTGAAAAATTGCTGCGCAAATACTGTGTGAAAAAAAAAAATGAAACTCCCACCATTTTAATCTGTAGGGCATTTGCTTTAAAAAAATATATAATGTTTGGGGGTTCAAATGTAAACAAAAAGTGTCAGAAAGGGCTTTGTCTTCAAGTGATTAGAAGAGTGGGTGATGTGTGACATAAGCTTCAAAATGTTGTACATAAAATGCCAGGAAAGTTCAAACCCCCCCCCCCCCAAATGACCCCATTTTGGAAAGTAGACACCCCAAGCTATTTGCTGAGAGGCATGTCGAGTCCATGGAATATTTTATATTGTGACACAAGTTGCAGGAAAAAGACAATTTTTTTTTTTTTTTTTTGCACAAAGTTGTCACTAATGATATATTGCTCAAACATGCCATGGGAATATGTGAAATTACACCTCAAAATACATTCTGTTGCTTCTCTTGAGTACGGGGATATGACATGTGTGAGACTTTTTGGGAGCCTAGCTGCGTACGGGAGCCTAGCCGCGTATGCGTACGGGACCCCGAAAACCAAGCACCACCTTCAGGCTTTCTAAGGGTGTAAATTTTTGATTTCACTCTTCACTGCCTATCACAGTTTCGGAGGCCATGAAATGCGCAGGTGGCACAAACCCCCCCCCCCCCCAAATGACCCCATTTTGGAAAGTAAACACCCCAGGCTATTTTCTGAGAGGTATAGTAAGTATTTTGCAGACCTCACTTGTCACAAAGTTTTGAAAATTGAAAAAAATAATAAAAAAATACATTTTTCTTGTCTTTCTTCATTTTCAAAAAAAAAAGAGAGCTGCAAAGTACTCACCATGCCTCTCAGCAAATAGCTTGGGGTATCTACTTTCCAAAATGGGGTCATTTGGGGGGGTTTTGTGCTATCTTGGCATTTTATTGCCATTGGAAACTGTGATAGGTAGTGAGGAGTGAAATAAAAAAATTTACGCCCTTAGAAATCCTGAAGGTGGTGGTTGGATTTTGGGGCCCTGTATGCAGCTAGGCTCCCAAAAATTCCCACACATGTGGTATCCTCATACTCAGGAAAAGCAGCAGAATGTATTTTGGTGTTTAATACCACATATGCCCATGGCATGTTTGAGCAATATATCATTTAGTGACAACTTTGTGCAAAAAAAAAAGTTTGTCATTTTCCTGCAACTTGTGGCAAAATATAAAATATTCCATGGACTCAACATGCCTCTCAGCAAATAGCTTGGGGTGTCTACTTTCCAAAATGGGGTCATTTGGGGGGGGGGGGGTGTGCCATCTTGGCATTTTATGGCCTTCAAAACTGTGAAAGGTAGTGAGGAGTGAAATAAAAAATTTACGCCCTTAGAAATCCTGAAGGCAGTGCTTGGTTTTCGGGGCCCCGTACGCGGCTAGGCTCCCAAAAAGTCCCACACATGTGGTATCCCCGTTCTCAGGAGAAGCAGCAGAATGTATTTTGGGGTGTAATTCCACATATGCCCATGGCATGTTTGAGCAATATATCATTTAGTGACAACTTTGTGCAACAAAAAAAAAGTTTGTAATTTTCCCGCAACTTGTGTCAAAATATAAAATATTCCATGGACTCAAAATGCCTCTCAGCAAATAGCTTGGGGTGTCTACTTTCCAAAATTGGGTAATTTGAGGGGGGGTTGTACCATCTTGGCATTTTATGGCCTTCAAAACTGTGATAGGTAGTGAGGAGTGAAATCAAAAATTTACGCCCGTAGAAATCCTGAAGGCGGTGCTTGGTTTTCGGGGCCCCTTACGCAGCTAGGCTCCCAAACAGTCCCACCCATGTGGTATCCCCATACTCTGGAGAAGTAGCTAAATGTATTTTGGGGTGCAAGTTCACATATAACCATGGCATGTGTGACCAATATATCATTTAGTGAAAACTTTTTGTAATTTTTTTTTCTATCATTATTCAATCACTTGGTACAAAAAAAATAAAATAATAATATTTAATGGGCTCAACATGCCTCTCAGAAATTTCTTTGGGGTGTCTATTTTCTAAAATGGGGTCATTGGGGGGGGTTGTACTGCCCTGCCATTTTAGCACCTCAAGAAATGACATAGGCAGTCATAAACTAAAAGCTGTGTAAATTCCAGAAAATGTACCCAAGTTTGTAGACGCTATAACTTTTGCGCAAACAAATAAATATACGCTTATTGACATTTTTTTTTACCAAAGACATGTGGCCGAATACATTTTGGCCTAAATGTATGACTAAAATTGAGTTTATTGGATTTTTTTTTATAACAAAAAGTAGAAAATTCTAAATTTTTGGTCTTTTTCCGTTTAAAGCGCAAAAAATAAAAACCGCAGAGGTGATCAAATACCATCAAAAGGAAGCTCTATTTGTGGGAAAAAAAGGACGCAAATTTCGTTTGGGTACAGCATTGCGTAACCACGCAATTAGCAGTTAAAGCGATGCAGTGCCAAATTGTAAAAAGTGCTCTGGTCAGGAAGGGGGTAAATCCTTCCCGGGCTAAAGTGGTTAAGGGACGCAGTGATTTGTTTGCAGAGATCTGACATGCCCCTTAGTTGAATTAGAGCCAGAGTTCTCCAATCAGCAGGAAGAACGAGCTTTGCTAATTTCAGAGCTATAGGTCTGACTCTGTATGGGACATGCTGGACTTCTGCAATGTTTCACCACACAGAGCAAGCGTTTCACTCTGCAGTTGCTGGCAGGAGTTATGCAGCGTACACACGAGCAGACTTTTTGACAAGACTGGTCCAACAAACCGAGTCCGGTGGACAATCCGATGGTGTGTGGGCTTCATCGGACCTTCAGCTGGCTTTTCCAGTGGAAAATCTGACGGACTTTAGATTTGAAATATGTTTCAAATCTTTCCGACGGACTCGAGTCCGGTCGAAAAATCCACTCGTCTGTATGCTAGTCCGACGGATGAAAACCCACGCTAAGGTAGCTATTGGCTACTGGCTATCAACTTCCTTATTTTAGCCCGATGTACGCCATCATGTACAAATCCATTGGACTTTTGTGTGATAGTGTGTAGGCAAGTCCGTTCGTTCAAAAGTCCGTTGGAAGTCAGTCAAAAGTCTGTTGGAAAGTCCGTTGGACCAGTCCGGTCGAAAAGTCCGCCCGTGTGTACGCGGCCTTAGGCTTTTCTACTCATATTGTAGCTGCTTTAGAAAGAAAATAAACTGACTTAGTAAACCTTTTATTTTGATTTACCTTTACTGTATTTGGGTGATTTAAATTGAAGTTTCATTTAGTCTTTAATTTTACAGATAAAAATGCTTTGGGCCTTTGTTGTATAATTCAGATTTTTTATCTTGATGCATTCTATGCATTAAGATAAAAAACCTTCTGTGTGTAGCAGACCCTCTTAGCCCCCCTAACTACCAGAGCCCAGGGGTGGCACGTCCATTAAGGGCGCACGGGCACTGCCCCCTCTATCCATGTCACCCCCTATATGGTTAATGGATAGATTTATGCATAGCCGTGGCCACCCCCTGTTCATGCATACGGCCCCTTTCAGGACACCAGGCGAATGAATTACAGCTGCGGGGGTGTATTTTTGAAGCACCCGATTAGAGCCATAGGCTCTGATAGGCTTCAAAACAGGGTGGACTCGGAGCGAAGAGCATTGTGCTCAGACCCGACCCAGGTGTGTTAGAAAAGCAAATGAATATTTGCTTTTCTAACACTGAATTGCCTCTCAACTAATCAGAAATCGTGGATCTGATACCCGTTTCCCATTTTCCTGAAAGGTTAGGTGATCCTGTTGGATGATTAGGAGGAGGGGAGGAGATGCACGGTGGAAGCCGCCATTATGTCAGAAGAGAAGAGGACACAGGAGATGCTGCCAGATGCCCGCCGCAGCCAGATCACCTGCCTGATGTGCCCGCCGATCCCTGCTGCTGTGTGCTCACCGATCCCAGATGTGCCCGCCGATGATAGTGTAAGTGCAGGTGGACGGGCAGACAGCAGGGGGATATTTGAAGTGCCACGGGGGGGTTATTTGCCGCCCCCAAACAAAAAAAACACCAGCCGTCACTGCCAGAGCCCCGTCTCTGTCCAGCGATGTCAACAGGTGTCTCGGCCAACCAGTACTTTCCCTTCTGATTGGCTAAGACACAGCAGCGATGCCTTTGGCTCCCACTGCTGTCAATCAATGTCAGTTAGCCAATCAGGAGAGAAAGGGGGAAGGGGCCAAACCACAGCTCCATTTCTGAATGTACACACGGTGCTGCAGCTCATCTTGGGTGCCCCCATAGCAAGATGCTTGCTGTTGGGGCACTCAACAGGAGGGAGGGGTCAGGAGCACAGAAGAGGCATCCGAGAAGAGGAGGATCTGGGCTGCTCTGTGCAAATCCACTAGACAGAGCAGAAAAGTATAACATGTTTGTTATTTTTATAGAAAAAAAAACAAGACTTTACAATCAGTTTAAAGTTAAAATCAATTCAGTTATGATTGGATTTTAAGGGGAACTCCTCGCCGAAAAAATTGGCGGGGGGTCCCCTCCAAAATCCATACCAGACCCTTATCCAAACATGCAGCCTGGAGGTCAGGATAGGGGAAGACGAGCGCCTCCCCCCTCCTAAACCATACCAGGCCACATGCCCTCAACATGGGGGGGTGCTTTGGGGTGCCCCCCAAAGCACCTTGTCCCCATGTTGACGGGGACAAGAGCCTCTTCCTGGCAACCCTGCCATTGGTTGTTGGGGTCTGCGGGCAAGGGGCTATCAGGTACATTCACCAAAAAAAGTGTCAAAAATTAAAATCCACAATAGACAGTTTTTGTCAATTCCTTTATTAAATAAAGATATACATCCATTGTCAATCATGCCTCCCGATGGACCCGAAAAATTGAAAAAAAAATGAAAAAACTCCGCCTCCATGGGAGGGCTCCTCCCATGGGAGGGCGACTGTTGTTTTTTTCCTTTCACAGCTCTTATATAGGCAAGGGCGGAGCCACCCGCTGATGTAACCATATGACCCCGCCCCATCTGACGTCACATGATGTCACATGATGTAAGAGGGGTGGGGTCACTCAGTAACGTCACTGGGTGGTCCCGCCCTTACCTATATAACAGCTGTCCCAGCCAAGAGACAGCAGTCGCATCGCATCGAGGGGAGGGTCATTGTCTTGTTGGTAAACCTTCGGCCCAGTCTGAGGTCCTGAGCACTCTGGAGAAGGTTTTCGTCCAGGATATCCCTGTACTTGGCTGCATTCATCTTTCCCTCGATTGCAACCAGTCGTCCTGTCCCTGCAGCTGAAAAACACCTCCACAGCATGATGTTGCCACCACCATGCTTCACTGTTGGGACTGTATTGGACAGGTGATGAGCAGTGCCTGGTTTTCTCCACACTTACCGCTTAGAATTAAGGCCAAAATGTTCTATCTTGGTCTCATCAGACCAGAGAATCTTAATTCTCACCATCTTGGAGCCCTTCAGGTATTTTTTTTAGCAAACTCCATGCGGGCTTTCATGTGTCTTGCACTGAGGAGAGGCTTCCGTCGGGCCACTTTGCCATAAAGCCCCGACTGGTGGAGGGCTGCAGTGATGGTTGACTTTCTACAACTTTCTCCCATCTCCCCACTGTATCTCTGGAGCTCAGCGACAGTGATCTTTGGGTTCTTCTTTACCTCTCTCACCAAGGCTCTTCTCCCCCGATAGCTCAGTTTGGCCGGACGGCCAGCTCTAGGAAGGGTTCTGGTCCTCCCAAACGTCTTCCATTTAAGGATTATGGAGGCCACTGTGCTCTTAGGAACCTTAAGTGCAGCAGAATTTTTTTGTAACCTTGGCCAGATCTGTGCCTTGCCACAATTCTGGCTCTGAGCTCTTCAGGCAGTTCCTTTGACCTCATGATTCTCATTTGCTCTGACATGCACTGTGAGCTGTAAGGTCTTATATAGACAGGTGTGTGGCTTTCCTAATCAAGTCCAATCAGTATAATCAAACACAGCTGGACTCAAATGAAAGTGTAGAACCATCTCAAGGATGATCAGAAGAAAAGGACAGCACCTGAGTTAAATATATGAGTGTCACAGCAAAGGGTCTGAATACTTAGGACCATGTGATATTTCAGTTTTTCTTTTTTAATAAATATGCAAAAATGTCAACAATTCTGTGTTTTTCTGTCAATATGGGGTGCTGTGTGTACTTTAATGAGGAAAAAAAATGAACTTAAATGATTTTAGCAAATGGCTGCAATATAACAAAAAGTGAAAATTTAAGGGGGTTTGAATACTTTCCGTCCCCACTGTATATACTAAATTGCCTGCATGCCATTAACTAACCTGTCTAATCTAGCTCAAGTTCTCTCAATCTCTTCCACGTATCACACTACATACGGCCGCTGTGTAGGCAGCCTCATATAGTGTGGGGCATGGACTTAGCCCCTTGAGCCATGATTGGCCAAAGACACCCTGCCTTTGGCCAATCATGGCTATCACAGCAGATTGCGCTGTGATTGGCCAAAGCATGCAGGTCAGGTGCATGCTTTGGCCAATCAGCAGCCGTCAATGCACTGCGATCTCAAACATGTTCGGTTCATTTGCGAACAAACGAACACCCGATGTTCAAGTCAAACTTCTGTTCGATTCGAACATCGAGACCATCCCTACTGGTCACTGAATAGTCAAAATATCCCTAAATGGCATCATATTTTCATATGTTTTGATGTGCAAAGTATGCTTAGAATAACAAACAGAAGTGGAAAACATAATAGCATTCTTTTCTTTTATAATCCTAACAGACGAAGAAGCAGAATTGATTTAGATCGTGAGAAAATAAACCAAAGATGTAGAAAAAATAACACTTGTCCTTATCATAGTATAAAATGTCACCAAAAGTGTAAGAGTTTTGTACCGGAAGACACAAGTGACAGCTTGTGGAATGTGATGGGTAGACAGCATGTCTGACTGCGGTGAATTATTGACAAAACATCCGGGCAGATGCATAGCATACAGACATTTTTGCACACCCAGTGGCTTCTCAATTAGCCTTTCTGCTAAGCAGACAAATGACAAAAATGACTAGACTAGATAATTACGCAAGTTTGAGTTTTGTATGCCTAAGTGTTCACCTTTATACATGTTTGTCTAGAAAATAATAGTTATGCCGTTATGGAAAATTAATACAACTGTTTAAAAGGTCAAATGTTGCAAAAAAATATAAAAATACATATTTGCAAAAATATAAAGCAAATAAATTGGATCTTACACATACCTCAGCATCTCAAATTGCCTGGTAAGGTTACAATCTTGATTTAGCACAGAAAAATGGGCAAATAAATAGAATGATCAGTGAATCATTAATATGACATCAGTAATATCACTTTTTATAGTGCTGGGTTATAATCAGGAGATAATATTTACAATGTTCAGCATACGTTTAGTGTCACAACCTGTGACTGCTTGCTGGCCGCTGCACGACAATGTACAGAATGGCACGGCTGCGCAAATGGGCGTACCCGTACGTCCCTCCATCATAAAGGCTAGCGAACGCAAGCCCACCGCATCTGCGCAGATCGCCACCATTACTAATAAAAAAATTAATAATAAAAATGCCATAAATCTGTCCCCTATTTTGTAGACACTATAACTTTGAGCAAACCAATCAATATACGCGTATTGTGATTTTTTAACCAAAAATATGTAGAAGAATACATATCGGCCTAAAATGAGGACGAAATTTGTTTTTTTATATATTTTTTGGGGATATTTATTATAGCAAAAAGTAAAATATATTTTTTTTTTCAAAATTGTCAGTGTTTTTTTGTTTATAGCACAAAAAATAAAAACCTCAGAGGTGATCACATACCACCAAAAGAAAGCTCTATTTGTAGGAAAATAAGGATTTCAATTTTGTTTGAGTGCAACGTTGCACGACCGTGCAATTGTCAGTTAAAGCAACACAGTGCCTTATCGCAAAAAATGCTCTGGTCATTAAGGGGGTAAATTCTTCCTGGGCTGAAGTGGTTAAAATGGAATTCCAGTTTTTTAACCCTTCCATTGGCAGGTCTGTACGTCGGCGGGGTATTGCACACAATCCCGTGGCTGCAGCCACCGGGATTATGTGTGAACCTGACAATTCAAGGTTTGGCATGTTGGGTATCTATTTACTCGGCGCAACCTCATCTTTTATGCAAAAAACGCAAAAACGGCCCTGGCAACGAAAGGGTTAAAGTGTTAAATCTAAATTCAAGAAAAGAATGTAATATAGCATAGATTTTGTAGCTGCATTCGTTTTCTTTTTTTCAGCTTTTTCACATAGTCATTCTGCCTTAGGGTAACACTACTCATTCACTATACTTTTTCTAAAGATGAGCAGCATTGTCATTGTAGGCTTATGTCCAATAATTAGAACTAAAGAACACTCCCCTATTCTCCAAAGCATAGAGGATAGGCATTCTGCAGAGTACAGATAGTTATCAGCTCACTGGATTTCTACCAGGATTATCAGGTATTATTTTACACCTATTGAACATCTCCAGGCAAAGTCCTCCTCCCTCTCACCTCCTCCCCCTTCACAGTTACTTATTAACCAGCTGTCATTATTTAAGGTACTTTAGAAGTCTCTTTTACACTCACCTGAGTTCACCATCTGTGTTCCTTCAAGGCTCTGCATCTGGGAACCTTGAATGTTTAATTCAATGCAGTATACAGTAGACTGGTCACTTATTCCTGACATCATCAGGACATCGTCAGGAATAAACAGTTTTTAAAGGACCCCATTACTAGAAATCCAGTAGGAAATGTCTAAGTTACCCAGGCAGTAATATGGGTACATAAAGAAGAACCCTTCTCAACTGCAAAATAGAAGAGAGAAGACTCAAACCTAGAGCATCACCTAAATGCTAATTTACTGTAAATGGGTATTTGGGGTACTTACACATTCTGTGTACAGAACAACTCCAGGTAGTCATATTGCATTGCATTTTCAGAAAATTACAGTGGCTGCAGATAGAAAAGAAAAGGTAATTTTTAATAACATTCAATTACAATATAGTTATTTTCATGAATTTAAAGGAGTCCCACACTAGATAGTCCACTGGACCCAGCCCCTTTAACTGTTACTTTTGTTGTACAGCTTCCTCTGCATGTAAATGATGTGGAGAAAACTAAACAAAAGCATTTAATTACAAGTATTATTTGTAATAAAATATATTTGATGATAGTGAGTTGTATCTGAACACTTAAAGGGTTTGTTAACTCACATGTCTTACTTTATATAATCCGCTCGGTCTCCTAAGGATATGTCCCCCTGTGTGTGTATGTTGTAAAAAAGAAAAGCCGTAAATACCTTATTTGTGAGAGCTGATTAGCGGTCATGTGACGCGCCACATCTCTCCTGTCCCTGTCTGACATATGCAGTGGGAGGGGCCAGATTTCCCCGGCTGACGTCAGTCTGGAGGGGAGGAGGAAGAGGAGGAGGGTGCCGGAGAGAGCCGGCGCGCCATGTGACTGCTGATCAGTGCTCACAAATAAGGTATATATGGCTTTTCTTTTTTATAACACACACACAGGGGGACATATCCTTAGGAGACCAAGCGGATTATATAAAGTAAGACATGTGAGTTAACAAACCCTTTAAGTGTTAAGATACAACTTGTAATTAAATGCTTCAGTTTAGTTTTCTCCACATCATTTACATGCAGAGGAAGCTGTACAGCAAAAGTAACAGTTAAAGGGGCTGGGACCAGCGGACTACCTAGGGAGGGATTCCTTTAAATTTATGAAAATAACTGAAAATAATTGTGATGTATACAGTAGTTAAAATATCAGGTGTAAATATACTAGGGACACCACTGGTTTTGGAAAAACTAACACGGCCGTGTGTGCTTACAATACTCACATGGTTCATTAAAAAAAAAAAAAAAAAATGGTTTAAAAAGCATGACTGCTGAGAAGCATAAGCTCATTTATGACCAACTAATAAACCGATACCTTGCCCCCGCCCCCCCCCCCCCCCCCCAAAAAAAAAAAAAGAAAAGATATGGAAGCTGATTAATTTGGAAATAGGGCAAGGCCACAGGTTTATTGAACTTTCCAAATGTAACAACTTTCCAAATGTACCAAACAACATGCCAGTCACAATTATACTGTGAGTACCCATAAACTCACATAGTCTAAGAGGCCCGTCTTTACCATCAGGGTCAGAGAGGCATTAGACTGACCCTAGAATTTACCATGAGGGCATAGCCCATAAATCATCACCAATTGCTGGCAAGGTCAAAACCGCCAAAAAAGCTGTGACAAAATATCACAACAGGCATGAGGATGGGCAACTCTTGTGACAGCTAAATCCTCCTCAGATCAGTGGGACATGCCCCAACATAGCCGTTTCCTAGGGTTCAAGCTCCACCTAGTCACCTCAGGTCTTTGTAGCCAATCCTATTGAAAACACTTAAGCCTAGTACACACAGGCCGAATGCCGACTCCCGATCAGCGCTCTCAGCCAATGGCTGAGAGCGCTGACTGGAGTGTTCTGGTGGGGGGCCCTCCATCTTTCAGAATACAATAGCTCAGCAAGGGAGATCAATGTACTAACATCTGATTGTTAGTACAGCAACTCTGACCTGAGCTGTCAGGGTTTTTTTGGAGGGTTGAACGGAAAAAAACTAGTAGTGTGTATGAAGCTTTAACCCTCATTTGTTAAAATAAAACAATGTGTCTGCGCTGGAAAAAAAAATCACATCAATCAAAAGTGCAGCAATAATAAACATAAACAACATAGGTATTAACAAATAGTACACTTGAGTGAAAATACCCCTAAGTGCTAAAGTATAAAGTGCACAGTGCTATATAAAACGCACAATGTGAGTGGTCAATCAAAAAACATATAGATATTGGATCAAATGAAATATAAAGGGATATAACTACTAGTGAATGAAATAAAGTCCAAAACAGTATATATCCAGAAATATAAGAGTGCCCAGAAATAACATAGTCCGAAGATTTAGTGAAATCCGCATATCCTTCCTTCCAAAAGTGTGTCACCAAGAAACATGCTGTAGTGTCTTCCAGCCACCCCCACAGGTATATATGCTCACCTTCCTGTGTGTGACACAGTGATTAAACTATGTCAAACAAAGCTTTGGAGCCACTCCTGTGCTCTTTTGGAACCAGCTGTGCAGACTTCCAATGCTCTCAAATGAAGATAATATATGCAAAAGAAAAAAACTCCATAGCGCAATATTGCAAGGTGTAATAAAAGGATTTTAATAAAAAGTTCTCTCCCCTTGCTGGGGTACTCACATACTGTGGGTGCGTGAGTGCACCATCCTTAACAAACAGAGAACGGACAATCTCGCGGTGTGGAGTGCGATGCGGTGTGTGTATCGAAACTCTCCTTCTCCCTCTCTGCTGACAGCTCCGTCCAGGCCCCTCCCCTAGGTATGTGAGTACCCCAGCAAGGGGAGAGAACTTTTTATTAAAATCCTTTTATTACACCTTGCAATATTGCGCTATGGAGTTTTTTTCTTTTGCATATATTATCTTCATTTGAGAGCATTGGAAGTCTGCACAGCTGGTTCCAAAAGAGCACAGGAGTGGCTCCAAAGCTTTGTTTGACATAGTTTAATCACTGTGTCACACACAGGAAGGTGAGCATATATACCTGTGGGGGTGGCTGGAAGACACTACAGCATGTTTCTTGGTGACACACTTTTGGAAGGAAGGATATGCGGATTTTACTAAATCTTCGGACTATGTTATTTCTGGGCACTCTTATATTTCTGGATATATACTGTTTTGGACTTTATTTCATTCACTAGTAGTTATATCCCTTTATATTTCATTTGATCCAATATCTATATGTTTTTTGATTGACCACTCACATTGTGCGTTTTATATAGCACTGTGCACTTTATACTTTAGCACTTAGGGGTATTTTCACTCAAGTGTACTATTTGTTAATACCTATGTTGTTTATGTTTATTATTGCTGCACTTTTGATTGATGTGATTTTTTTTTTCCAGCGCAGACACATTGTTTTATTTTACCACTTTGCACGATTATGAAACGTGACTGAGTGTTTGCAGCTGGTCTCCACCTAAGATTAATTACTCACCATTTTGTTAGGCATTTATCCGTAAGTGGCTCGCAGGGTTTGCTCACTACTTTTGTTAACCCTCATTTGTTAGGTTCATGCCCACGGTTTGCTCAATGTTTTAAGGCTCCCTTTCCCTAAAGGTGGGTTCAAAGGGCCTTCATTAGCTTGTCTATAAATTGTTTGTTGTAATTTAATGTCCACCTAACACCATCTGTCCTTCTAAAACTACCTGCCCATAATTTAACATCACTGCAGTAATTTTACTGCAGAAAAAAGCACTATTACCCTGATAAAGTTGAAAATCAATGAATCTACTGAAAGGTTCTACAGACAATGATCTATATTACAGGGGGACTCTGATAAATAATAATGGCTATGTTATTGCTGATGACAGACTGAATAATACTGTAAATGTCATTTTACATTTGTCCATAGCTATGTACTTCTAACAAATTTGCAGAGCTACATTTCTTCTGTGCAACAGAGAGGCCAAAATGAATAATATTAGACTGTTTTCTGGCCCCAGAAAAACATTAGTCATTAGCCCTATATATGCTGCATGCCTCTTCGGAAAGTAGTGGTTTAGGGCACAGCAATTCGGCAGTTTGAATTGTTTGTACCTGAAGTGGATTGGTGTAGTCTTGCTATCAACATTTTATGTTAGTATCATGT
The DNA here is from genome assembly GCF_042186555.1 of Aquarana catesbeiana. Classification (NCBI taxonomy): domain Eukaryota; kingdom Metazoa; phylum Chordata; class Amphibia; order Anura; family Ranidae; genus Aquarana; species Aquarana catesbeiana. The sequence goes on along the minus strand of NC_133326.1, from coordinate 445,507,962 downwards.
TATTACTATATTATGCTATTGTATGATTTAAATAATATATTTGTAGCAATAACTCTCGGTGGAGCTGCTGGTTTAAAGCGGGCTGTTACCGTCACCTTCGTTACCTCAATTTCACTAGAACCGGGTCTAGGGTCCCGTTGAGCTTAATACCAGACAATGTAGGAACTGGACACTTGAGTATCTTTTCCAAGGTTTTAATAAAGAGTAACTGAAGGAAGTAGCAGGAAAGAGGTAAGAGAAGAGTTGCAGGGAAGTTCAAATACCTTTAATTGGTGTAGTATTAGGAATTGGAATCTTGTAGATGAATGTACTCTCCTTTTAGAGTTGAATCTTTGCCCGCTCGGATAGGTTTCTCTCACTAACCTAGCAGCTGATACGCAGCACGAACAAAAGTCTCTGCCACAGACTTGAATTTAATAGAAACCCGTACAATCCTCTGCCACAGGATGTAATGGTTTACGATGAATAGCAAACACAGCACTAGAACCTTTAAGCCGACCCGACAGTACTATGTGGTAGGTTAACTTTTGATGCGTCCTCCAACTGAGTCACCAGGCCCCTCTCCAGACCAGCACTCTGCATGATCCTTCCATGACGGGTCCTCCCCTGGGATCTTCTCAGTTGTCCAGCTTCTTCCCATAGGACAGACAGCACAGGACCATTCCTTCGCCGGTGTGGTAGGTCCCAGACAGACTTCTGGGCCCACCTGCACGCTGCAGCAACGTGGTAGTACTCCTAACACATACCTGTCGGCCGGGGGGCCAGCAGGTGGAACAAAAGAACCCTAAAACATGGCGTCTGTCCCATAAATACCCTCTCCTAGAATGCAACTCGGAGGACCACCTCCACCGAGTTATCTCCGGGACAGAGGAGCACTTATACACTTTAACGTGTTGCCTTTCCAACACCGACGCATGGCGACAACGACACCCACAGGCACAGTGTGAAACTACATGCAACACAGCCAAACTGGAAGAGAGGCTAAATCTGACTATGTATGAACAGGTAACCCACTAAATTTACCTATAAAAGGTAGATTGAAAAATCTACCAGCGCTACATACTCCCCCCACTACAATAGACGTTGTCCTCAATGTCTGTCAAAATAACTCCCAAGCCTGAGAGTAGGTATTTGAACTTAAAACTTGGATAAGGGCAAGGAAGAAGAAAAGACAGTATAGAGATATTACAGTTTCAACATTTATACAACAACATGTTCACATGCGCAAACAAAATCAAATTAGAACTGTTACAAACCCCACTATCTATCTAGCTGAAAAGCCTAACAGCTTGATAGGAGATCCAATTGTTCCTGAAAAAAAAAAACAAAGTTAAACACACACTAAACATGTACAGTATTATCACTAAACAGTTTAGGAGCAAAGCCTCATTCCAGAACAAGAATGACACTCTCTTCCCACATATTTTCCTTTTAACCACTTGCCGACCGCCGCACGACTATATACGTCGACAGAGCGGCACGGGCAGGCAAAAGGACGTATATGTACGTCCTTGCCTGCCCGCGGGTGGGGGGTCCGATCGGACCCCCCCCCGGTGCCAGCGGCGGTCGGCAAATCTCCCCCGGCGATCGGAGGTGAGGGGGAGGCCATCCATTCGTGGCCCCCCCCTCGCGATCGCTCTCAGCCAATGGGATCATTTCCCTGCCTCTGTATTGTACACAGAGGCAGAGGAAATGATGTCATCTCTCCTCGGCTCGGTATTTTCCGTTCCGGGCCGAGGAGAGAAGACTGCAATGTAAGTGCACCAACACACTACACACAGTAGAACATGCCAGGCACACTAAACACCCCGATCCCCCCCCCGATCGCCCCCCGATCCCCCCCCAATCACCCCCCCCCCCCCCCCTGTCACAAACTGACACCAGCAGGTTTTTTTTTTTTTTTTTTTTTTTTTTCTGATTACTGTATTGGTGTCAGTTTGTGACATTTACAGTGTTAGGACAGTTAGTATTACCCCCCTGTAGGTCTAGGGTACCCCCCTAACCCCCCCTAATAAAGTTTTAACCCCTTGATCACCCCCCGTCACCAGTGTCGCTAAGCGATCATTTTTCTGATCGCTGTATTAGTGTCACTGGTGACGCTAGTTAGTGAGGTAAATATTTAGGTTCGCCGTCAGCGTTTTATAGCGACAGGGACCCCCATATACTACCTAATAAATGTTTTAACCCCTTGATTGCCCCCTAGTTAACCCTTTCACCACTGATCACTGTATAACTGTTACGGGTGACGCTGGTTAGTTTGTTTATTTTTTATAGTGTCAGGGCACCCGCCGAATAAAGATTTAGCCCCCTGATCGCCCGGCGGTGATATGCGTCGCCCCAGGCAGCGTCAGATTAGCGCCAGTAACGCTAACACCCACGCACGCAGCATACGCCTCCCTTAGTGGTATAGTATCTGTACGGATCAATATCTGATCTGATCAGATCTATACTAGCGTCCCCAGCAGTTTAGGGTTCCCAAAAACACAGTGTTAGCAGGATCAGCCCAGATACCTGCTAGCACCTGCGTTTTGCCCCTCCGCCCGGCTCGGCCCAGCCCACCCAAGTGCAGTATCGATCGATCACTGTCACTTACAAAACACTAAACGCATAACTGCAGCGTTCGCAGAGTCAGGCCTGATCCCTGTGATCGCTAACAGTTTTTTTGGTAGCGTTTTGGTGAAATGGCAAGCACCAGCCCCAGGCAGCGTCAGGTTAGTGCCAGTAGCGCTAACACCCACGCACGCACCGTACACCTCCCTTAGTGGTATAGTATCTGAACGCATCAATATCTGATCCGATCAGATCTATACTAGCGTCCCCAACAGTTTAGGATTCCCAAAAACGCAGTGTTAGCGGGATCAGCCCAGATACCTGCTAGCACCTGCGTTTTGCCCCTCCGCCCGGCCCAGCCCAGCCCACCCAAGTGCAGTATCGATCGATCACTGTCACTTACAAAACACTAAACGCATAACTGCAGCGTTCGCAGAGTCAGGCCTGATCCCTGCGATCGCTAACAGTTTTTTTGGTAGCGTTTTGGTGAACTGGCAAGCACCAGCCCCAGGCAGCGTCAGGTTAGTGCCAGTAGCGCTAACACCCACGCACGCACCGTACACCTCCCTTAGTGGTATAGTATCTGAACTGATCAATATCTGATCTGATCCGATCAGATCTATACTGGCATCCCCAGCAGTTTAGGGTTCCCAAAAACGCAGTGTTAGTGGGATCAGCCCAGATACCTGCTAGCACCTGCGTTTTGCCCCTCCGCCCGGCCCAGCCCAGCCCACCCAAGTGCAGTATCGATCGATCACTGTCACTTACAAAACACTAAACGCATAACTGCAGCGTTCGCAGAGTCAGACCTGATCCCTGCGATCGTTAACAGTTTTTTTGGTAGCGTTTTGGTGAACTGGCAAGCACCAGCGGCCTAGTACACCCCGGTCATAGTCAAACCAGCACTGCAGTAACACTTGGTGACGTGGCGAGTCCCATAAGTGCAGTTCAAGCTGGTGAGGTGGCAAGCACAAGTAGTGTCCCGCTGCCACAAAGAAGACAAACACAGGCCCGTCGTGCCCATAATGCCCTTCTTGCTGCATTCGCCAATCCTAATTGGGAACCCACCGCTTCTGCAGCGCCCGTACTTCCCCCATTCACATCCCCAACCAAATGCAGTCGGCTGCATGAGAGGCATTTTCTTTATGTCCTCCCCCTAGTACCCCTACCCAACGAACCCTCCCAAAAAAGATGTCGTGTCTGCAGTAAGCACGGATATAGGCGTGACACCCGCTATTATTGTCCCTCCTGTCCTGACAATCCTGGTCTTTGCATTGGTGAATGTTTTGAATGCTACCATTCACTAGCTGAGTATTAGCGTAGGGTACAGCATTGCACAGACTAGGACACACTTTCACAGGGTCTCCCAAGATGCCATCGCATTTTGAGAGACCCGAACCTGGAACCGGTTACAGTTATAAAAGTTACAGTTACAAAAAAAGTGTAAAAAAAAAAAAAAAAAAAACACAAACAAAAATATAAAATAAAAAGTAATAGTTGTCGTTTTATTGTTCTCTCTCTATTCTCTCTCTCTCTATTCTCTCTATTGTTCTGCTCTTTTTTACTGTATTCTATTCTGCAATGTTTTATTGTTATTATGTTTTATCATGTTTGCTTTTCAGGTATGCAATTTTTTATACTTTACCATTTACTGTGCTTTATTGTTAGCCATATTTTTGTCTTCAGGTACAGCATTCACGACTTTGAGTGGTTATACCAAAATGATGCTTGCAGGTTTAGGTATCATCTTGGTATCATTCTTTTCAGCCAGCGGTCGGCTTTCATGTAAAAGCAATCCTAGCGGCTAATTAGCCTCTAGACTGCTTTTACAAGCAGTGGGAGAGAATGCCCCCCCCCCCCCCCCATCGTCTTCCGTGTTTTTCTCTGGCTCTCCTGTCTCAACAGGGAACCTGAGAATGCAGCCGGTGATTCAGCCAGCTGACCATAGAGCTGATCAGAGACCAGAGTGGCTCCAAACATCTCTATGGCCTAAGAAACCGGAAGCTACGAGCATTTTATGACTTAGATTTCGCCGGATGTAAATAGCGCCATTGGGAAATTGGGGAAGCATTTTATCACACCGATCTTGGTGTGGTCAGATGCTTTGAGGGCAGAGGAGAAATCTAGGGTCTAATAGACCCCAATTTTTTCAAAAAAGAGTACCTGTCACTACCTATTGCTATCATAGGGGATATTTACATTCCCTGAGATAACAGTAAAAATGATTAAAAAAAAAAAAAATGAAAGGAACAGTTTTAAAATAAGATAAAAAAGCAAAAAAATAATAAAGAAAAAAAAAAAAAAAAAAAAGCACCCCTGTCCCCCCTGCTCTCGCGCTAAGGCGACCGCAAGCGTCGGTCTGGCGTCAAATGTAAACAGCAATTGCACCATGCATGTGAGGTATCACCGCGACGGTTAGATCGAGGGCAGTAATTTTAGCAGTAGACCTCCTCTGTAAATCTAAAGTGGTAACCTGTAAAGGCTTTTAAAGGCTTTTAAAAATGTATTTATTTTGTTGCCACTGCACGTTTGTGCGCAATTGTAAAGCATGTCATGTTTGGTATCCATGTACTCGGCCTAAGATCATCTTTTTTATTTCATCAAACATTTGGGCAATATAGTGTGTTTTAGTGCATTAAAATGTAAAAAAGTGTGTTTTTTCCCCAAAAAATGCGTTTGAAAAATCGCTGCGCAAATACTGTGTGAAAAAAAAAAATTAAACACCCACCATTTTAATCTGTAGGGCATTTGCTTTAAAAAAATATATAATGTGTGGGGGTTCAAAGTAATTTTCTTGCAAAAAAAAATAATTTTTTCATGTAATCAAAAAGTGTCAGAAAGGGCATTGTCTTCAAGTGGTTAGAAGAGTGGGTGATGTGTGACATAAGCTTCTAAATGTTGTGCATAAAATGCCAGGACAGTTCAAACCCCCCCCAAATGACCCCATTTTGGAAAGTAGACACCCCAAGCTATTTGCTGAGAGGCATGTCGAGTCCATGGAATATTTTATATTGTGACACAAGTTGCGGGAAAGAGACAATTTTTTTTTTTTTTTTTTTTTTTTTGCACAAAGTTGTCACTAAATTATATATTGCTCAAACATGCCATGGGAATATGTGAAATTACACCCCAAAATACATTCTGCTGCTTCTCCTGAGTACGGGGATACCACATGTGTGAGACTTTTTGGGAGCCTAGCCGCGTATGGGACCCCGAAAACCAAGCACCGCCTTCAGGCTTTCTAAGGGCGTAAATTTTTGATTTCACTCTTCACTGCCTATCACAGTCTCGGAGGCCATGGAATGCCCAGGTGGCACAAACCCCCCCCAAATGACCCCATTTTGGAAAGTAGACACCCAAAGCTATTTGCTGAGCGGTATAGTGAGTATTTTGCAGACCTCACTTTTTGTCACAAAGTTTTGAAAATTAAAAAAAGAAAAAAAAAATTTTTTTTTTTGTCTTTCTTCATTTTCAAAAACAAATGAGAGCTGCAAAATACTCACCATGCCTCTCAGCAAATAGCTTGGGGTGTCTACTTTCCAAAATGGGGTCATTTGGGGGGGGTTTGTGCCACCTGGGCATTCCATGACCTCCGAAACTGTGATAGGCAGTGAAGAGTGAAATCAAAAATGTACACCCTTAGAAATCCTGAAGGCGGTGATTGGTTTTCGGGGTCCCGTACGCGGCTAGGCTCCTAAAAAGTCCCACACATGTGGTATCCCCATACTCAGGAGAAGCAGCAGAATGTATTTTGGGGTGCAATTCCACATATGCCCATGACCTGTGTGAGCAATATATCATTTAGTGACAACTTTGTGCAAAAAAAAAAAAAAAAAAAAAAAAATTGTCACTTTCCCGCAACTTGTGTCAAAATATAAAATATTCCATGGACTCAACATGCCTCTCAGCAAATAGCTTGGGGTGTCTACTTTCCAAAATGGGGTCATTTGGGGGGGGTTTGTGCCATCTGGGCATTTTATGGCCTTCAAAACTGTGATAGGTAGTGAGGAGTAAAATCAAAAATGTACGCCCTTAGAAATCCTGAAGGCGGTGATTGGTTTTCGGGGCCCCGTATGCGGCTAGGCTCCCAAAAAGTCCCACACATGTGGTATCCCCATACTCAGGAGAAGCAGCTAAATGTATTTTGGGGTGCAATTCCACATATGCCCATGGCCTGTGTGAGCAATATATCATTTAGTGACAACTTTTTGTAATTTTTTTTTTTTTTTTTTTGTCATTATTCAATCACTTGGGACAAAAAAAATGAATATTCAATGGGCTCAACATGCCTATCAGCAATTTCCTTGGGGTGTCTACTTTCCAAAATGGGGTCATTTGTGGGGGTTTTGTACTGCCCTGCCATTTTAGCACCTCAAGAAACGACATAGGCAGTCATAAATTAAAGGCTGTGTAAATTCCAGAAAATGTACCCTAGATTGTAGGCGCTATAACTTTTGCGCAAACCAATAAATATACACTTATTGACATTTTTTTTACCAAAGACATGTGGCCAAATACATTTTGGCCTAAATGTATGACTAAAATTGAGTTTATTGGATTTTTTTTAGAACAAAAAGTAGAAAATATCATTTTTTTTCAAAATTTTCGGTCTTTTTCCGTGTATAGCGCAAAAAATAAAAACGGCAGAGGTGATCAAATACCATCAAAAGAAAGCTCTATTTGTGGGAAGAAAAGGACGCAAATTTCGTTTGGTTACAGCATTGCATGACCGCGCAATTAGCAGTTAAAGCGACGCAGTGCCAATTTGTAAAAAGTGCTCTGGTCAGGAAGGGGGTAAATCCTTCCGGGGCTGAAGTGGTTAATGGAAATAAACTAAGATAACTTGAAAAGTCCATCCCTATCTTTGAGTGAATTACATCCTATCAATCAAGAAAATCCAGCTAGCAAAGAGTCTTTGGATTTGAGAATGAATGAATATTATCTCTTGACCACGGAGATCTCTAGACACTGACACTTTCTAACTACATACCCCAAAGTTCTTTTACATAATCACCAATAAAACCGAGGATCTGGCAATGTCAGTTTCTTTCCTAGTTTATCCACGGTAGTGATAAAGTACACAACATCATCTTTTCCTGGTCTACAAATGACCACTTTGTCAGCATAGATGTGCCGACCATAGTTCCAATGTAGGAAACATCCACTGAAGCGTTCATCCATGGCAACAGAATATCCAGCTCTCCGGAAAGGTTTTGGCACAGACAAATAGTCCCAAACAGCTTCACTATACCACTGTTCCCAGTTGGCCTCAATTTCCTGCATAATTTCCTGAGTAACATAGGGAAATTCCAGACCATATTCTGTGGCAACTCGTTTAATGAGCACTCTCTGTAAACGGGCAAGTTTAGGCAAAGGTCTATGTTTCCCCAAACCAGGAGGCACACAAGAGTTCGGTGATTTACTCACCATAGATCCGACGGGTGTCGGAAGCAAACTTACAACTTTAGACAATGTCTCTTTGGTAGTACTGTGCGGCTCCACACAAGGCCCTGTGCTTCATTTTGTATTCACTGATGTGAAGGTACAGTATGTAAAAGCACTGTGTAAATTAAGGGTCTTAAATAAATATCTTAAATAAAAAAAAATAAGAGAGTAGGTATTAAAGGATAACTAAATCCAAGAACAAAACTGGTCTTTCCCATCACACTACTATGTAGCAACTTTCCAGGCACTGGAAACCTCACTTATTTTGGGACTCCAAACGTAAAGGCAGCTTGCACTAGCCACTCAAAGAAATGCTACCAGGTTCTGCACAGGAGGCTGCAGTTGGGAATTTTAGAGCCACACGCACACTAGTGCGTATTAAGACATGAGTCAAATACCTTACCAGCATGTCTTTTTTTTATCTGGGAGGATGCTCACACATACACTAAGAGAACATGGAAACTGCATGTAGATAGAGTCCTGGCTGAGATTCAAACCAAGGACCTCCAGTGCTGCAAGGCACATGCTGCATGCTAACCACTAAGCAAGTTTTTTCTAGCTAAGAACATTCTCAAGCAAGTACAGAAAAAATGTTGATTTTGAAAGAAATACAGTGTCCTTGTCATTTCTTATGCACTGAACTGAGAGCATTACCAAATGTTATTCTATTTTTGTAAACTATGAATCTTATCAACCCTAAAATAATAGAGATGAACAAAGATAATCATGTTTGATATCCAAATGAGGAGAAATGTTTTTTGTTAATCCCATGAATACAGTTAAAATGTATTTTTTAGGTACACACACTGTATGTGTTGTATATATCCTTTATAAACACTTAAGCTAAAACATTGTTTTGGTATACTGTGGCTCTTGGACATACTTGCTTGGGCTTGTAATGGCTTTCGTGTAGTTGAAGCATGCAATTATTTCACAGCTTTTGTGAAGGCTTAACTCTGAAAGCTACAACCTGTTTGTGCTAATACAATTGTGATTGTACACAGCAATTGCCTCTAATGATGTTGAAATGTAAGAAGTGACAGTTCATTGAAGAACAAAACTTTATGGGGAAGTAATTTAGAAACACTCATGGCTGAATTGTACAGTATGTGAAAATTGCATGGATGCCTTATACCAGGTGGGCACTAAACTTGCATTACTGATTACATGGCATAGGACAATAGACATCTTATGTGACAATCTTCAGTTCAAAGGCTTGGTAACATTAGATGTTAGGCAGACATGAAAAATGATCTCGCTGAAGAAATGGGTTTCTTTTTAAAATATCATGCATCAACCATGCATGTTTGATTCCTTAGCCTAAATATAGGAAATACTGCAATCATTTAATTGATATAATTTAAGCACAGTATTTTGGGGTGCCGGTATGTAAAGGGCTAATTAAATTTACAGACAAAAAACTAAAAAAAAAAACATATTTTATTAATGAAAGTGTAATATAAGATTGCAAATCTACCCATAAAGTATATCTAAACCCAGGGCTTTTTTTCTGCCGGAACACAGCAGAACGCCATTCCGGCACCTATGACAGCCCTCTCTGCTCCAACCTTGACATGACACACTAGCGCTGTGCAGCCCTCGAGTTTTTTGGGTCACAACACGGCAACATACAGCTGCCTGTGTTGGTTCAGGAGGCAGCTTCCGTCCCCGCCTCTAGTCACATTGTAGCACGGAGAGCGGAGGAGCCCTGGAACTCCGCCCCAGCTACAGCTCCTCAATATGCTGTAAAAAAAGCCTGCGCATATCAGGTGGACTGGGGAACTGCCGATGGAAGGGTGAGGGAGTTTGGAATGAAAACGGGGGGGGGGAGAGAGAGCTCAGCAGAGACTGAATTTGCGGAGAGAGAACAGTGAACAAAAGGGGGGGGATTGTGCAGAGGCAACTGTGAAAGTGTGTGGGGGGATTTGAGTATGGAGAACTGGGAAAAAGTACAGTATGTGTGAAGGGGGGGAATTTATGCATAGAGGGAAGATGGGAAAGTGGGGGGGATTTGTGTGGAGAGGAGGGCTGAGAATTTGTGCAGAGAGGAGGGCTGAGAATTTGTGCAGAGAGGAGGGCTTGGAAAGTGGTAGGGGGGATTTGTGCAGAGAGGAGGGCTGGGAAAGTGGGGGGGGGGATTTGTGCAGAGAGGAGGACTAAGAACTTGTGCAGGGGGGGGATTTGTGCAGAAAGGAGGGCTTGGAAAGTGGTGGTGGGGGATTTGTGCAGATAGGAGGACTGGGAAATTGGTGGTGGGGATTTGTGCAGAAAGGAGGGCTGGGAAAGTGGTAGGGGGGATTTGTGCAGAAAGGAGGGCTGGGAAAGTGGTGGTGGGGATTTGTGCAGAGAGGAGGGCTGGGAAAGTGGTGGGGGGGATTTGTGCAGAGAGGAGGGCTAAGAATTTGTGCAGAAAGGAGGGGGGGATTTGTGCAGAAAGGAGGACTTGGAAAGTGGTGGGGGGATTTGTGCAGAAAGGAGGGCTGGGAAAGTGGTGGGGGGGATTTGTGCTGAGAGGAGGACCGGGAAAATGGTGAGGGGGATTTTTGCAGAGAGGAGGGCTGGGAAAGTGGGGGGTGGGGATTTGTGCGGAGAGGAGAGTGGGGGGGATTTGTGCAGAGAGGAGGGCTGGGAAAGTGGAGGGGGGAATTTGTGTGGAGAGGAGGGCTGTGAAAGTGGGGGGGGGGATTTCCGAGGAGAGTGGCGGAGATTTGTGCAGAGCGGAGAGCTGGGAAAGTGGGGGGGATTTGTGCAGAGAGGAGGGCTGGGAAAGTGGGGGGATTTGTGCAGAGAGAAGGGCTGGGAAAGTGTGGGGGGATTTGTGCGGAGAGGAGAGTGGGGGGATTTATGCAGAGCGGAGAGCTGGGAAAGTGGGCGGGGATTTGTGCAGAGAGGAGAGGGGGAATTTTAGCAGAGAGGACAGCTGCGGGGGGGTGGAAATTTGTCCAGAGAGGAGAACTGGGAAGGAGGGAGCTTTGTACAGAGATAAGAGCTGCAGAGGGCAGAAGGCAGGTTGTGCAAAATGAGAGCTGTGGAGAATGGGGCCGGCTGTGCAGAGGTGAGAGCTGTAGGGGAAGCTGGAGGTGCAGAGGGGTAGCATGGGTGGTGAGAGCTGTGGATTGGGGTGAGCTTTAGATGGGGTTACAGAAGGGGAGCAGATAAAATATGGATGGGGGTGCAGAGGTGAGTTGTGGACTGGGGGTGTTAGCTGTAGTTAGAGGGTTGCAGAGGTGAAATGTTGAAGGGGGGAGGCAAAGGTGAGTTGTGGATAGGGGTGCAGAGTGGAGCTGTGGACAGGGGAAAGAAGAGGTGAGCTGTGGATGAGGGTTGCAGAGGTTGGGTGTGGATGAGGATTGCAGAGGTTGGGTGTGGATGGGGACACAGAGGTAAGCAAAGAGATAAGCAGAAGTGAGTATGTAATGTATAGCACTGTGTGTAGGGTGAGAATTTTGGAACACCTTGTACATTACATACTCAGAACTGCTATACTCTGTGTGCTGTATGTTACATATTAAAGGCCTCTGGATGGTACTCCTTATTAATGCTGTACTCTGTACAATGGGTTTTGTGTTACATACTCCTGTGCCCTGCACTCTGTATGCTGGACTGCATATTACATCTGCTTTACCACTGCTCTCTTTGTGCTGGGCTCTATGTTACATATTGATGACCCCTGCCCTCTGTACGCAGGTCTATATGCTCTCCTCTAAGGAAGGTGTGTCTGGGGGTGGGGTTTGGGGCGTGGTTGGGGTGGGGTTTGGGCATGGTTGGGGGCAGGGATTTGGGCGGGGAAGGTGAGTTCCTGCACCTATTTTCTGAGAAAAAAAGCCCTGTCTAAACCCAAAAACAAAACTGTAATATAATATAAAGCAGCTTATCATTTCTTAGACGGGGTGGCTTCATTATTATTATTTTTTTTCATGCTTGTTTATTTCTTTATTTTTTAACCAGGTGATCTTGCCAGCAACATTCTTCCAGTTCCTCGGGGGGAACATGCTCAGTCACCATACTGTATATGTGGAAGAGCAGCATTTCCCCCTTAAAACAAGAAGATTGTTAAAATTACAGAGCACCTCTCCCTTCTCCTCATCTCTATAACATAGCAGAGGTATTCTGTAGTCCACTAAGAGAACTAGGAACATGTTGAACTGATTAAAATGAAGCAGATGCAGAGTCAACAGGAAGTTATGGAATTTGCAATTATTGAAGAAATATAACAAATCACTTTTAATCGTATATTTAAAAAGGGAGCAAAAAAGAGAAATTCATTGTTAAGTTTTACATACTCTTTAAAGTGTATCTAAACCCCAAAATAAAAATGTATGGCAGCACACCATCCTTTCCAAGTGGTTAGGCTGTTGCTTTTGCATGGGAAGGGCCTCTGTTCCTTTTTTTGCACTAGGTGATCCTGCCAGTAAGAGCCTTCTCTGTTTCCTTTCCTAAGATGACAATACTTCTTGAGTGTCTATGCAGGATGTGCGCCCCTGCAGTGGACTGTAAGTTGATGCACATTCAGCCTGCCCATTGCAGTCTTTCAGTAAGGTCTGCTCGTCTAATCCAGCTATAGCCTCAGCAATGCCTATTTGTTGGCAATAATTGCAATCCATAAAAATAAAGCAAAGCAGCATGTGAATATATGTATAATAGAGTGCTCTCACGCTATCACTAAATGAAAAATAGAACTAAATAGCTGCAAGCACCAATATGCTAATCCATTGCAAAAAACAAATTATATAGAAGGGTGATGGTGCGCTATTAAACAAATACAAATTCCTACAAAAAGAAATAATAGTAATAAGCGCTCGAAAAATCTAGATACAGCGAAAAAAATATCACATATACAAGTGGCAATAGGTGCTGAATGCAGTAAATATAAAAGCTATATTACAAAAGTCAATAGATGTGGTATAACGTGCAGAAAACACAACCAAATGGCGATTGGTATCTCTTTTTTTAGTGCAGAAAACACACAACCCAAATATTGACTGGTATCTCTTCTTCCAGTGCAGTGACACCTCTGTGTAAGATGGCCTCTTACCTTACAGCTGTAAGATAACAGCATAAGTAGACATGATTGATGAGCCTTCCATGGCTAATATGGATAGTCCCGTGGCTACCACGACTGATAGCTTTCCCAAGTAATTGATTCTGGCTCCCTCTGGGTAATAACCCAGGGTAATAACACTCCCAGATAGGGTCACTCCACAGGATAGATATTTGTAAGTCTTCTATGTGGATGATGTAGACTGAGGCCCACAGGTAACTCCAATGTGGTATATACAAAAAGAAGGGAGTTCCCAAATAGTGTAGTATCGTTATAAAACATTTTAATCGGTAAAAACATCTGAATAGTACTCACATTTAAAAACAGCAAACAGTAACAAAACCCGTGTCACTTCCAGTTTGCCTGTCAGAACCAATCCCGACACATATTGTCACGGTCACATGACTTCATCAGGGTGACATAGTTTTCAATTACTTAAACAGTATGTTTTTAAACCTTTTAAATGAATGTCATGCACAACACAGGGAAGACAGTGGGAACTTAGAGAACTGAATGCATTACTAAAGACCTGGTGTAAGAGGGAAGGATTTGGAGTTCTAGAGCACTGGGCTGACTTTTCATTTTTGGTACAACCTATGTGCTAAAGATGGTTTGCACCTAAATGGAAGGGGTTCAGCTGTGCTGGGGAGGAGGTTTATGGAAAGGCTAGGAGAGTATTTAAACTAGGCTTGCGGGAGCAGGGTAAATCAGATTACAATGGGGCAGACAGGGGTCAGTTAATAATGATGAGTGGAATGGGGAAGATGGGGGAGAGTCTGGCAAGTGTTACAAACAAACATTGGAAATAGTACCGTTTCTACTACAAAAAATATGCAAAATACATGTGAAAAATGTGGACAACGAATTAAAGTGTTTGTTCACCAATGCCAGAAGTCTTCCAAGCAAAATAGGTGAATTGGAAGCTTTGGTGCATTAAGAGAACTATGATTTACAATAATTGGTTTGCTTAATCTTGGCTCCATTCTTCACATGTTTGGGCTATTAATATTATTGGCTATGCTCTCTTTTGGAGAGACAGGGTAAAATGTAAAGGTGGTGGTATCTGTCTCTATGAGCCTCGATAAGACTGAAGCATTTTGGGTGGAACTGCATATGGGGGTGTGTACTTCAAAGTTTTTTTTTTTTTAAAAACATTTGTATTGGGTTTTTTGAAAGAACAAAAAACAAAATAGATACAGAATAATGAGGAAAGGTGTGCTTATAAAAAACATCATACAAATCGGAATTACATGGGAATAATCTAAGGCAAAAGAACACTGCATACACACTATCAAGTAACACATATGATAAAATACTCTCCATAGAGGGGACAAGTTAAAAGGCAAAACATATATAAGTATTTGTTGGCATCAGGTAGGACATCTTTAGGATGGGGGAAAGGGATATGGGGAGACTGGTACGGTATCCTCAGGTAATTTCAGTCTGCCGAGAGAATAAGTAAGGTTTGCCTTGATATACCATTTTGTAAATTGAAACAATTAAATAAGAAGATGGATTTCCAAGCTCAGAAAAGAATGTTCCATGAATAACTTCCAACGAATGAAGAAATGTTTGGTAATGTTTGGTATCTGGTTTAGTCTGGTAGTCTGGGTAATGGTATCTAGTTTTTCAATATATAGGAGATTTTTCAGCTGCTTTTTAACTGTGACAATTGAAGGAGTGAAAGATGATGTCCAGGCTTTCAGGATAGCCCAACATGCCATCAGCAAACAAAGAAGTGTCCATTGAGGGAGTTTGACAAGAATGATGGTGGAAGAAGAAGCATTGGTTTGTTTAGGGGCACGTTCAAAAACAGACAAGAAAAAATGGGGATAGTGTCACTGCCAGATAGTATGTATATTAACACATGAGTCCATCAGGTAAGTCCTTTAAGTGGAGTACTTAGTATAAATACAGAGAAAGGCTGAGATGGAGATGGGATACCTGTATTTAGTGTAACCGTCCAGAATCTAGGGCAAGCCTTTGATGGGGAAGTTGAGAGCAGACTCCAGATATGCAGAAAAAAGAGAGACATGCATCTGTAGGTTAGAACTGTAACATTTAATATAATACAGGTGCATTATCCACTTACATATAAGTTAGGGAAGTAAGGCACATGTTCATCCACACTGGCGTGGCATCCATCCTTGTGCAGCAGCGTTCGCCCAGATGTCTTAGCCTGAAGGAGGAGTATCCTGGCTGGCAGAATCTCTGTAGCCTGAGAGATGAAAAAGAGGCTTGGGTTCGGCTGATTCACGATGATGAGGGCTGGAATGCGGCGTCGGGTGTGATGACATCACTAGTGGGTTGCCTTTTTTCAAAAACATAGAGCATCGGGTCCTTTGGAATTCTGAGAGACTTAATCACTTGAACATACAGTATGATAATAGCTGATCCCATTAATTTGGCAGTATAGAACTAAAGATGATGAGCCAAAGTTGGACGATGAAAGTCACACCAGGGACAAAAGAAGAGCATGGGATTTTCCTGAGAGATCAATGATAGCATATAGGCTCTGTGCAGGATATTAAATTGCATTTCCTGCCAAGCTTCATTCCCAGTAAGAATATGGGTCGATCGGTACTCCTCCAGGAGCAGCTTGGTAATATCAGTAGTGATGTCTGAGAAATTCTTGGACCACGATTGAGCTATTTGTTGAGAAGCAGTAGCTGTGAGATGGCAGTTCAGCCGAGAGTACAAGGTAGAAATTGAGTAAGTCCATTGCCGCAGCACCGAGTGTATTAAGGATTGTAGCAGAAGATTGCCCAAGGTAGACAAGACAAGATTGAACATAGTTTTCCAACTGTAAAAAAGCAGAAAAAATGGTGGGGAGGCAATGAGTACTCCTGGGCCAGAGCAGTAAAAGATTTGAAGTGGCCAGTATCCGAATGAAAGAGGAAGGATATGGTGATATGTGTACTACAAAGTTAATCATTGGAGTTTGTTATAGGTCAACCAGTGTCATGAGAGACAGCTCCTTGCACAGATAGAAAGAGCTGCGACTGTGATAATATTGGGGGATTTTACCTACCTAGAGATTGACTGGAGTAATGGCACTGCAGGAACATTTAAGGGGCAAAAATGTATAAAACTATTACAAGACAATTTTATAGTAAAGTTCATAGAGGCCCCAACTAGAAAGTGGTCTTCTGGACCTGGTAATTTCAAACCATGCAGAGCTTATTAATAGTGTGCATATAAAAGAACATCTGGGTAGCAGTGACCATAACATGATTTAATTTAACCCCTTTGCTGGCAGGTCCCTACAACACTGCTTCCAGCGGGCCAAGTCTGTACGCCGTACTGACACTGCATTTTCTAAACCTGTAAACTCATGATTGCTTTAACAACCATGAATTTAAATTTAAATGGATGTTGACACTTGTATTTTACTGAATGAATGTAACAAGCATCTGATTGCATGCAAACCGTGTGTAAGGTCAACGGTTCTAGTGCGGCTCTACTGCGCAGCTTTTTGAATGTAATCAAACTGATTGCATCCACGTGGTGAAAGTGTGCTCTTTTTACTTGCCAGTGTCCCCTACAGTTTCCCCCTCCAGTGTCCCTTCATCTGCCCCTCCCGTATCCTTAAGCATTGTAAATGTCCTCATTGCCAGCGCTTCCTCTGTCATCCTGCTGGCTTCTAAACATTCCTCTCCTGGATGTAGAGGGGGGGATGTTAAAAATGTTTTTACCAGCCTCCTTCCTTTTCTTGAATGGGCACAATGAGCAATCACTACTGATCACTCCTGCGTCCATTCATCTTTGGAGTATAGTAAACAGTGTTTTCACTGATTATACACTTTGGCGCTCCTCATTTTTAATATTGGACTCTATATTTTTGACATTGTTTATTCACATGCTAAGTAATATCATGTATTGGGGGTTATTTACTAAAGGCAAATCCACTTTGCACTACAAGTGCACTTGAAAGTGCAGTCGCTTTAGATCCAAGGGGGACATGCAAGGAAAATAAAAAAGCATTTTTGCTTGTACATGATTGGATGATAAAAATCCAGCAGAGCTTCCCCTGATTTCAGATCTTCCCCTTAGATTTACAGAGACTGCACTTCCAAGTGCACTTGTAGTGCAGAGTGGATTTGCCTTTAGTAAATCAACCCCATTGCATTTTTTATGCACTTTATTTAACCTCCCTGGCGGTATGATTCTGTCTGGAATTTTGTGCTGAAAGCGGTACAATTATTTTGCATGGAAATTTGATGCTATGTATTATAGGCCTGCAATTCTTAGTAATTACTTACTTAAACCTGACCAAACAAGACTCTAGTAGACATCCCAGATGTGATAAAGTTTGAAACACAAAATCATGATTTTAAATTTTTAAATAATATAATTTTATTCAATAATGTAATACAAACTAAAGAAATTTGTCAGACAAAGAAAATTCAATAAACATCCTGAGTGTGATAAATTTTAAAGCAAGGTACAGCACACAGTCCCACGTCACAATCCAGACAATAGAACCTGCTTTCTTTTCTGATTTTTTTTCCCTTGTCATCTCTGTGTGAACAGCAAACCACGCACATCCTGGTAGGTGCTGCCTTTTTTGCGGTTAGCGGTATATAGTCCATAAAGTGCCGACCTGTTAGGCGTTCTGGGTTGGCAACACCAACAGCACATCGTCCAGGTCTGTTCACATCTACTGATGGCATCTGGTGTTTGGCAAAAATCTGCTCAGCCGCCTTCCAGATAAAATCTGCATGAACAAGAGGCCTGGCACTCCCTGCTCGGTACAAGATGTAAGCGTTCCAAAGGCATTGTTCCAGAAGATGCCTGAAAATCTTTTTGTAATATTTTTTCTGCTGTTTCCGCATAGTCAGATAAAAGGTCATTGCCCGATCGGCTCGGTCGACACCTCCCATAGTGCAATTATAGTCTATCACGACTTGCGGCTTCAGCACATTTTTCCCACCTTTTGTGTGGACCGTGGCAGTGGAGGTATTGTGCACAGTGCTCATGAGACACACGTCCTTCTTGTCTCGCCAACGTATTGCCATCATCTTACCCTTCTGCCAGGCAACCATTTCTCCGGGTTTTAGTTTTTTCTTTCCAAACGTAGATGGCATGTCACGTCTGTTAGGTCTAACTGTACCATAGGCATCCGTCTTGTTTTGGATCAAAACCTCAAACAGTTCCGGCGACGTATAGAAATTGTCCTTGGTCACACAATATCCCTGGTTCAGTAATGGCTCCAGCAGTGTAAGGACAGATGATGTGGCCGTCCCATAATTGCTGTACCTGGGGTTGAACTTCGTGCCTTTACCGGTGTAAATGACCGAGTTCCATATGTACCCAGTGGATGACTCGCAGAGCATGTATGATTTGATGCCAAACCGCGCTCTTTTGGATGCAATATACTGGATCCAGCTTAGGCGTCCTTTGTAGGCCATCAAACTCTCATCCACGCTGACGTCCCTTTCTGGCACGTAGGCCCGCTGGAAATTGTTCCCAATAATTTGGCATACCTCCCAGATTTTTTTTAGCTTGGGCGCAGGATGCGTGGCCTCATCAAACTCTTCATTGTTAGTGAAGTGAAAATATTTCATGATGAGGGAAAAACGGTATTCGGACATCACAGTACCAAAAAACGGAGTGGCCAATAACTTGTTGGTGGTCCAGTACCATTTCTGGCGTGGTTTCCCCACCACCCCCTGAAGAATAATGGGTCAGAGAAACAGCCAGATGTCCTCTTTAGTCACCGGTTCCCACTTTCTGCTTCAGAAAAACCTGGCATGCAGCTTAGCGGATTGCTGCTGTTGCGATTTGTCTCTATGACAATTTTTTCAATTACCTCCTCTGTGAGAAATAATTGCAGGTATGCCAGAGGGTTGCCATGCTCAACTTCGACCTTCATCCCAGGTGATCCAGTGAAGGGAAATCTTGGGGGCGCTACCTGGTCCGTATCGCACTCAATAGGGCACCAAGTGCGCACATCGCTGATGTCAGGTGCAGGATCATCACCGCTGTCATCGCTGACACTTGTCAGATCAGTGTCAGACGACAAATCTCCCCACGACTCACTATCGCTGAGTTCTGGGAGCAACTCCATGTCGCTGTCGCTGTCATTCAACTGCTCCAAAGGCGATTTTGTAGCGAAATGGCACTTTTTGGATTCCATCTTCTCAATATTTTATTGGAGGCAAGGGGCACTGGGGCAAGGGGCACTGTATCAGTGAGATCTGATATGATACAATGTAATCCTCTCAGATTACACTGTATCACCTCTTTTTATATGTGTGTCATTGTGTTTGAACTTTTGAACTTTTTGAATTTCCCGCCTAGTTCCGCTCCCGTGCGCCGCTGCTGCTCGCAGGGAACGGAACTAGGAAGTATGATGCTGTGATCGCGCTGGCGATCACAGCGGAGCACAGCTGAGGACAGTGGAGGGCATCGCTGGAACCCAGGAGAAGGTAAGGGCTCCGCTGGATGCTCTGCAATGTTACCCCGAGAGTGACTCGGGGTTACCGCTCCTGACAGTAAAAGTCAGACCCGAGTCACGCTCGGGATTACCGCCAAGGAGGTTAACTACACTATTGTTTTGCACATTTTTGTTTGAAGGTCATAGTTATGCTGCCTTTTGTGTTAGCAGCCTCATTTGAATATATATGTCACAGCACAGAAAGCACTAATTACACTAATGTTTACAATGATGATTCAGTTTGTGAATAAATAGAAGCCTCTATACAGACTCCTATTAATTCATGTACAGTGCAGCTTCAGAGAAAGGGACTGTCTTCCATCCCTTTCTCTGTCTCAAAAAAAAGCCATCAGGGGTCTGTTTAGACCTCTGGCATCTCACTAAAGCCCACCCCCCCAAAAAAAAAAAAATTAAAAACAAAATTAAAAAAAAAAAAAAAACATAGTAAGGCCTTGTTCATACAGGGCATACTACAGCATATGCCCCTGTAAGGTCATGTTTATCTGTACAGGGACGCACAGGTGTTTTATGCCGGCAGTCCCATTGATATAATTTTGGATGTAGCAACAGCCTGAACACAGCCGTTGCTCCCAATTGGACATCCATGTGGGTCCGGGTGCATGTCCCTGAGCTCACATTGGCTACATTCGGTGTCGTACACCCACACCCACACGGATGTCAGATTGGGAGCAGCGGCTGTGCCCGTGCAGTTGTTGCATCCCAATTGACATGAATAGGACTGCTTGCACGGAGATGCATGGAACACCTGTGCATCCCCGTGCAGGTAACACATCCCTCCATGGACATACATTTTAGTACGTCCTATGTGAACAAGGTCTTAGTAGCAATTTAGCAGGGATTTTGTAAGTTATGTTGTGTTTATGTCTGCTAATAATGGTTTTAGTGTATTTTTAGTGAAAATAGAGATCTGATGAACATTTGCGTAACTATTACGGGGACTAATAAATCAGTAGCAGTTTTTCTTATTCTACAGGTCATGTGCTTTCAGAAAATGTATGGTTTGTGGGGTCTTTTACAAATTCCAAAATCTGTGAGTGAAAAATGGTAACCTCCAGATTTTTTGATTGAATTGTTTTTATTTACAGTTTTGTGCACCTTCAGTTTTCCCCATTTCACAAAAACGCATATTTTAAAATTTACAAATATTTGTTATTTATTAACTCAATGCAGTTTTAGCTTTTATATTTAGTAGGAATTTAGCAGGAATTTTGTAAATTTCGCCAGGTATGTACAATGGTTTTAGTGTATTTTTGGTGAATATAGTGATTTGATAAACATTTGTGCAAATATTGCGGGGCCTTAAAATCCTGAAGCACATTTTTTTATTTTATAGGTCATGTGCTTTTTAAAAATATATGGTTTGGGGGGTCTTTGAAAAACTCTGAAAACTGTAAGGGAAAATAAAAAAAGCAATGCAAAAATTGCAAAAATGGCCTGGCCACCTCAGTATAAAAGTGGAGCGCAGGGCCTGGCAGAGAAAGGGTTAATGTTAGCTGTAAGCAACAAGCACATACTGGAAAGATAAAAATACTGAAATTTAAGAGAGCAAATTTTCTAAGACTGAGGGCTGCTCTTCAAGAATTAGGCTGGGAAGGAATATTGGCATCGCTGAACACAGAACAGAAGTAGTAATTCTTCAAAATGACTGCATGCAAACACACTGCAAAATATATTTCCATGGGCAACAAGTTTTAAAAGACTAAAAATAAAACCTATGTGGCTCACGGCCAATGGTAAAAAAGCTAAAAATAATAAGAAACGAGTTTTTAAAAAATGCAAGGATGAAAGAACACTATCATCATTTAAATGGTACAAAGAATATAACAGATTTTGTAGAAAGGAAACGAAAGGTTCAAAAATTCAAAATAAACTACAGATTGCAAAAGAGAGCAGGACAAACCCCCCAAAATGCTTCAAATATAGTAAAAAGGTTAGGTCTGAACATGTAGGCCCTTTACAAAATAATCTAGAGTGGGTGACTGGGGACAAAGGGAAGGCAAATTTATTAAATATATTCTTCAGTAAGGGGATGTTCATGTTCATAATTGGGATGATATTTACATAGCCGCATATGAACCACTATGGCTCAAAATTGATATGGTCCAGAAATATTTAGACAGAATAAATGTGAATAATGCACCTGGACCAAATGGCATACACCCACATGTCCTATAAGAATTGAGCTCTGTCATTTCAAAGCCATTGTTTCTAATTTTAGGGACTCTTAAATGACTGTCATAGTACCAGTGGAATGGTGTAAGGCCATGTGGGTGCCTACATTTAAACCCTTCCTTTCTGGCTTATAATAGAATGATGACTGAGTGGAAGCGCTGCAATCCCGGGTGCTCATCATATGACATCCTCCCAGGAGCAGGCCGCGTTGCAGCACGATCTAACACCCTTTGCGTCTACTGGACAATTTGGATGGTGAATCAGTGTACCAGGCCACTGCCGGTACCATGTAGCTGCTGTGACCAAACACAGCAGATCACATGGCAATTGTACACAATAAATGGCTTCATTCATAGCGTTCATTGTGTACTATTGTGTTGATCTCTGTGATTGGTCACAGTGATCACATGGTACAGACAGAGTCAATCACAGTGCATTTACACCATGTGATAGTTGTGGCCAATCACAGCTTTACAATAGTACACACTGGATGAATGGATGCCATTCGTAAAAATAAGTTACTTATAGCAGTTATATTCACTGTCACAATCATAGTGTTTAAAAAGAATCTTGATCACCTCCCCAGAGTAGTACAATGTCATTATGTTAACACTGTACTGCTCCGGTCACAGCATGTAAAAAAAAAAAAAAAAATTATAAAAAAGAAAAAAATTGTAATTGTAATTTTTTTTTTACATACTGTCACCAGTCAGTGTCCCTAATCACCACCACGCCAGTTATAAGATAACACTGTACTATACTGTTGTACACTTTTTTTCTAATTTCTTACATAGTTACATAGTAGGTGAGGTTGAAAAAAGACACAAGTCCATCAAGTCCAACCTATGTGTGTGATTATATGTCAGTATTACATTGTATATTCCTGTATGTTGCGGTCGTTCAGGTGCTTATCTAATAGTTTTTTGAAACTATTGATGCTCCCCGCTGAGACCACCGCCTGTGGAAGGGAATTCCACATTCTCGCCGCTCTTATAGTAAAGAACCCTCTACGTAGTTTAAGGTTAAACCTCTTTTCTTCTAATTTTAATGAGTGGCCACGTGTCTTGTTAAACTCCCTTCCACGAAAAAGTTTTATCCCTATTGTGGGGTCACCAGTATGGTATTTGTAAATTGAAATCATATCCACTCTCAAGCGTCCCTTCTCCAGAGAGAATAAGTTTAGTGCTTGCAACCTTTCCTCATAACTAATATCCTCCCGTCCCTTTATTAGCTTAGTTGCCCTTCTTTGTACTCACTCCATTTCCAGTACATCCTTCCTGAGGACTGGTGCCCAGAAATGGACATACAAAAACTGGTGCCCAGAACTGGACAGCATACTCTAGGTGACCCCCTTTTTAATGCATGCCAATATTCTGTTTGCTTTGTTAGCAGCAGCTTGCATTGCATGCCATTGCTGAGCCTATCATCTTCTAGGACCCCCAGGTCCTTTTCCATCCTAGATTCCCCCAGAGGTTCTCCCCCCAGTGTATAGATTGCATTTATATTTTTGCCACCCAAATGCATTATTTTACATTTTTCCACTTTAAACATCATTTGCCATGTAGTTGCCCACCCCATTAATTTGTTCAGATCCTTTTGAAAGGTTTCCACATCCTGTGGAGAAGTTAATGCCCTGCTTAGCTTAGTATAGTCCGCAAACAAATACAGAGATTAAACTGTTTACCCCATCCTCCAGGTCATTTATGAACAAAATAAATAGGATTGGTCCCAGCACAGAACCCTGGGGGACCCCACTACCCACCTCTGAATACTCCCCATTTATCACCACCCTCTGAACTCGCCCTTGTAGCCCGTTTTCAATCCATGTACTCACCCTGTGATCCATGCCAACGGACCTTATTTTGTACAGTAAACGTTTATGGGGAACTGTGTCAAATGCTTTTGCAAAATCCAGATACACCACGTCTACGGGCCTTCCTTTATCTAGATGGCAACTCACCTCCTCATAGAAGGTTAATAGATTGGTTTGGCAAGAACGATTCTTCATGAATCCATGCTGATTACTGCTAATGATACCGTTATCGTTACTAAAATCTTGTATATAGTCCCTTATCATCCCCTCCAAGAGCCTGCATACTATTGATGTTAGGCTAACTGGTCTGTAATTCCCAGGGATGTATTTTGGGCCCTTTTTAAATATTAGTGCTACATTGGCTTTTCTCCAATCACCTGGTACCATTCCAGTCAGTAGACTGTCAGTAAAAATTAGGAACAATGGTCTGGCAATTACTTGACTGAGTTAATGTTAAGTTTCCCAAGTCTAATTTTAATTCTGTCCTCTGTTAACCATGGAGGTGCTTCCTTTTATGTGTCCTGAGGACAAACACTGCAGTTTTGGTTACTGAAGCCCCCCGATTCCCTTGTGAAGACTGAGGAGAAGAATGAATTCAATACCTTTGCCATCTCCCCATCCTTTGTAACCAGATGTCCTTCCTCATTCTTTATGGGGCCAAAATGGTCGGGCCTCCCTCTTTTACTGTTTACATACTTAAAGAATTTCTTGGGATTTTTTTTGCACTCCTCTGCTATGTGTCTTTCATGTTTTATCTTAGCCGCCCTAATTGCACCCTTACATTTCTTGTTGCATTCTTTATAAAGTCTGAATGCTGATGATGATCCCTCAACCTTTTTTGAAGGCCTTCTCCTTTGCTTTTAATGCATTTTTACATTGGAGTTACGCCATCCAGGACTTTTGTTCGCTCTTTTAAATTCATTACCCAATGGGATGCATTGGCTAATGACCTTATTTAATATGCTCTTAAAGCAAACCCATCTCTCCTCTGTGTTCTTTGTTCCTAAGATTTTATCCTAATTCATGCCTTTTAACAAGATTCGTAGTTTAGGGAAGTTGGCTCTTTTGAAATTCAGTGTCTTTGAATTCCCCTTATGTTTCCTATTTTTGTGATTTATAATGAAGCCAATTGACCTGTGATCGCTGTTTCCTACATTGCCCCATATTTCCACATCCGTGATCAGGTCTGTATTGTTGGTAATCAATAGATCCAGTAACGCTTTACTTCTAGTTGGTGCATCTACCATCTGAACCATGAAATTGTCCTGCAAGACATTTAGGAACTGGTGAGCCTTAGACAAATGTGTGGTTCCCTCCGCCCAGTCTATGTCTGGATAATTAAAATCCCCCATTACGATAACACTTCCCATCCTTGCTGCTAATCCAACTTGTAATAGGAGATCTGTCTCCCCCTCCTCCCTCAGGTTAGGGAGCCTATAGCATACTCCCAGTAATATTTTCCCCTTAGCTTCATCCCTTTAGAGCTCTACCCATAAGGATTCCACCTCATCCCTAGCTCCCTTAGTGATATCATCTCTCACATTCATACATTATTCTTGATATATAGGCATACCCCTCCCCCTTTTTTACCCTCTCTATCCCTGCGGTAAAGGGTATACCCTTGAATGGTTGCCAGCCAATTATGAGAGCTGTTGAACCAGGTCTCTGAAATTCCCACAAAATCCAAATCTTCCTTGTACAACAGTATCTCTAGTTCACCCATTTTGTTCGCCAGGCTCCTGGCATTGGTGAACATGCCACATAGTTTAGACTGGTCGCAAACTATCCTCTTATTGGGTGTTCCAAGATTGCAACTAGGACTTGTTACTATGCTTACCTTGGATTTATGTGCTTTAGTCAACCTACCACTAATACCCCCAATACTACCCTCTGGAATATGTTCCGCACTGACTATATCTACCTCTGGGCCCTCCCCCCGCCGCCTAGTTTAAAAACCTCTCTAACTTTTCGGCCATCCCTTCTATAGTACTGGTGATCGACTGAGAAGTCGGCCCAGTCCTCCAGGAACCCAAACCCCTCCTTACTACACCATCTCTTAAGCCACTTGTTTACTTCCCTAATCTCCCACTGCCTTTCTGGTGTGGCTCAATGTAGCAGTAGTATTCCTGAGACTACCTTGGAGGTCCTTTTCCTCAATTTAGCTCCCAAGTCCCTAAAATTGTTCTTTAGGACACTCCATCTGCCTCTGACTTTTTCATTGGTGCCAACATGCACCATGACAGCCGGGTCTTCCCCAGCCCCTACCAGTAATCTGTCCACCAGATCTGTGATGTGCCAAACCTGAGGACCCAGTAGACAACATACAGTTCGGCGCTTCAGGTCTTTGTTACAGATTGCCCTCTCTGTTCTACTAAGAATTGAGTCCCCTACCACCAGAATTCGTCTTTCCTTTCCCTTTGCTCCCCCCCCACTCTCACTGGAGGAGTTATTCCCCTAGGAGAGTCCCTCAGCTCCAGCAGTTCTGGTCCCTGATTGGTTTCACCAATGTCACTCAATGGAGAGTACTTATTGAGATGCTCCAGCCCTGGATCGGCCTTCCTGGCACTTCCCCTTCTACCCTTCCTGACTGTCACCCATCTACTTTTTTCTAGTGCCTGCACCTCTTTGTCTCTACCCGCCTCTGTGCTGGCCCCTGCCGGCACCTGCCATGTACGTTCCTGGCTCTCTTTTAGTATGGAGGGATTTCTCAGTGCTGACAGTTGCTTCCCCAGATTCAGAACCTGGGCTTCCAGGGAAACAATATGCTTACATTTTGCACAGCAGTATCCGCCCTCGATCGGATGATCAAGGAATGCATACATGCCGCAAGATGTACACCAAGTCGCATCTCCACACCCACTGAGCATCATACCTACTAATTTAATGAGGATTGGGGATTATACCCTGTCCAAGGTATCTAACAACAGTTTAAATGGAAAATGGTGCACTACCATATATGAGTGTAAGAGTAGATTAGACCCAGTTCACCACATCCCAATAATACATTGCAACAAATAATAGAAAAAAAAAGGGGAACCCTGGGATGGTACGGGTGAAGGGAAAGGGAGTAAACAAAGGGTAAATTCGAGTAAAGGGGGAAGAAGTATACTAAATAATGTAAATTGGTATGAGGAATGCCCAGAAATAGTAAAAGAAAAACACTTTATTAGAATATACAAAAATGGTTATAAAAATGGTGAACAATACATACAAAGATACCTAAATCACACAAATGTGCATACTGGTGGGAGGAAGCATACGCATGTGTGGTATATAGGAGCCCAACATGTTTCGGATAGGAATAAAAATTCAGTTCCTTCTTCAGGGGTTTCCTGTAAGGATTTTTTGTATGATCTGGGGAAGTATATTAGTAAAACATACCAATCATTAGTATATGTATATATATATACATATAATATATACATACATATCATGAGTGTATCTCATAGGCATAAAGGGTGTAAGAAGCAGAGTTTGTTGGAGACAAAGAAAGAACATATATGTGGAAGGAAAAGAAAAAATGATGAGGATGTGAGAGGATAGATAGCAATACTAATAGAAGCTCAAAATGTACCAAAAAATTCAAAACAGTATATAGCATTATGGGGACTTACTAGTTCAACCAATTAACTGCATACAGAGCAACAGGTTATGGTCTGACAGTCTGCTGACAGGTACTTCAGGTCAACATCACCATGGTTCATTGCAGATTCAGATAAGAGAGGCCATATGTGGATATTATATATCGTAGAGGTCTGAACTCAAAGGTGGTATGGAGATTTTCTGGTGTATGTCAGGGGGAGGTCATTGATGCCAATTAGGTACGGCGAGGCAAATCAAACCACCAGCGTCCACGAGGAACAACCAAAGCAAAGAGGGGAATGTACATCCCTACATATAAAGAATAAAATAATAATATTGAAGTATAAATGTCAAGGATCCATAAATAAAATACCAATCCATACGAAAATAAGTGTTAGATGTGCAATGGATGTAACTAATATGATTATAACCATCTGGGCCCTTTGGTCCTGGTAAGTTGTGCCAAAGAGGGGAGAGTAAGGGGGGGGGGGGGGGAGAGGGGGGGGGAAGAAAGTGGAATAAAAAAAAAAAGGGTGGCCAAGGTTGATGCATATATATATTGATATAATATGTGGTGCCTAAATAGGCATATAGGAAATGTGAGTGTCTAGGGCAAATGTAGGCGCATTTACCCCCGACAAACATGTCCTATAGTATGCAGCATTCGGTCAAAGCTTTTAATATAAATAAAATGGGTTAGATGAGGGTATGCCCAATATACGTGACTCTATGCAATCATGACATATGCAAAGGGATAACAACATGATTAGTTTGGTGTTTTCAAAAAAATTGTTGGAAGCAAAAAGCTTACTTACAAATTGCAGAGTGTATGGAATCACAACCTCCACCCAGGAATGCAGCACAAATGTGTTTGCATTTGGAGGTTTATTTAAAACAGAGATCAAATGAGGAGAGAGTGATTACACCTGTATTGGGCGGGGAGTATATGTGAATGACAACTGAAGATAATAGATAGTAAGGCTGGGTATAGGTAGGACCCGACGTCACTACCCCTCCGCTGAACAGTGTCATGCCTATGAGATACACTCATGATATGTATGTACATATTATATGTATATATATACATATACTAATGATTGGTATGTTTTACTAATATACTTCCCCCAGATCATACAAAAAATCCTTACAGGAAACCCCTGAAGAAGGAACTGAATTTTTATTCCTATCCGAAACATGTTGGGCTCCTATATACCACACATGCGTATGCTTCCTCCCGCCAGTATGCACATTTGTGTGATTTAGGTATCTTTGTATGTATTGTTCACCATTTTTATAACCATTTTTGTATATTCTAATAAAGTGTTTTTCTTTTACTATTTCTGGGCATTCCTCATACCAATTTACATTATTTAGTATACTTCTTCCCCCTTTACTCGGATTTACCCTTTGTTATTGTTATTTGTTGCAAGGTATCTAACAACTAGCTTCCTGACACTAATACTCAACAAGACAATGCACAGGTACTAAACAAGACAATACACTTGTACCAATTTTTCAAAAAATTCTGACAAAAAATTTCAACTTCAAAAAACATGCCATGCCTCTTACTAAATACCTTGGGCTGTCTACTTTCCAAAAAGGTGTAATTTGGAGGGTATTTGTACTGATCTGGCATTTTGTAGGCCTCAAAAAATGTGATAGGCTGTCAGTACATCAGGATTGATCAATTTTCAAATATACTGTATATACCAGAGTTTGTGGACTCTATAACTTCATACAGACTAAATATTATACACTGATTAAGGTTATTTTTTACCAAAGAAATGTAATGTAAATATATGAAGAAAGATTGTTTATTTGCACAAACTAAGAAAAACGTGTTTTTTTTCCCAAAAAAATTTCGGTCTTTTTTGTTTATTTATTTTGTTTATTTGTGTGAAAAAAATTACACAAATGTCATAAGGCTTACCATGTTGTATGACTGAGTAATTGTGATTCAAATTGGCCTGGGCAGGAAATATCCGGTATTGAAGTGGCTAAAAAAGGGGCCAAAGTCTTTACCAAGTAACTACATACCTGGAAAAAAATATTTTAAGCAATAGCCAGCATGGACTCATGAAAGACAAAAGTTGTCAAACAAATCTGATTTCTTTTCATGAAGGAGGTAAGCAAAACCTTGGAAAAGGAGTGGCTGTGAATATAGTATACTTGAATTTTACAACATAGATAAGTTAGACATAGTTCCCCACACACGGCTAGTGTGTAAGGAAAGTTCTGCTGGCTTGGAAATATCAGTTTGTTAATGGACAGAAAACTGGCTAAAAGATCAAATTTTTGTGGACAGTTTACTGGAATGGTCCGTTTACTGACTGGAGTGGTACCAGCTGATTGGAGAAAAGCCAACATGGCACTAATATTTAAAAAAGGGCCAAGATATATCCCGGAGAACTACAGACCAGTAAACATAACATTAATAGTCTGCAAGCTTTTGGAGGGGATGATAAGGGACTATATACAAGATTTTAGTAATGAAAACTGTAACATTAGCAGTAATCAGAATGAATTCATGAGGAATGGTTCTTGCCAGACCAATCTATTAACCTTCTATGAAGAAGTGAGCTGCCAACTAGATAAAGGAAGGCCTGTTGATGTGGTGTATCTGGATTTTGAAAAGGCATTTGACAGTTCCCCACAAACATTTACTGTACAAACTGAGGTCTGTCGGGATGGACCATAGGGTGAGTACCTGGATTGAAAACTGCCTACAGGGGCGAGTCCAAAAGGTGGTGATAAATGGGGAGTACTCGGAATGATCCGGTGTGAAAAGTGGGGTCCCCCAGGGTTCTGTCCTGGGACCAATCCTTTTTAATCTATTGATAAACGATCTGGAGGATGGGATAAACAGCTCAATCTCAGTATTTGCAGAAGATACAAAGTTAAGCAGGGCAAGTAATGCATTTGGGTGCAAAAAATGTGAATGCAATTAACTCTCTAGAGGGAGAACCTCTGGGGGAATCTGGTGTGAAAAAGGATTGCAATGCCAAGCTGCTGTAAGCAAAGCCAACAGAATGTTGGCATGAATTAAAACAGGGATTCACTCCAGAGATAAAACGATAATTCTCCCACTCTACAAGACTCTGGTATGGCCGCACCTGGGGTATGCCGTCCAGTTTTGGGCACCAGTCCTCAGGAGAGATGTGCTGGAACTGTAGAGAGTCCAGAGAAGGGCAACAAAGCAAATTAAGTGAATTTTAATGGTGCCGTAACAATTAGATTACACAAAAGTCTAAAATTATTTTTTTATTGAATTAACATCAACATATTAAAACATACACATTTAAAATATATATCGCTGTTTATTCATTCAAGGGGGGGTACAACTTGCAAAAGTGAAAGTACCAGTTCACTCTGTATCAATTAAATTGGCATGCTCGACATGTTTCGCAGGTGTTCCTCGGTTCTTCAGGAGCTTTTATTTGCATATTAAGATGTTTTAAGAACAGAGACAGTGTGTAATACTACAAAGATAAGAAAAAGAGAACAAATTAATCATGATATACAGTGGGGACGGAAAGTATTCAGACCCCCTTAAATTTCTCACTCTTTGCTATATTGCAGCCATTTGTTAAAATCATTTAAGTTCATTTTTTCCTCATTAATGTACACACAGCACCCCATATTGACAGAAAAACACAGAATTGTTGACAGTTTTGCAGATTTATTAAAAAAGAAAAACTGAAATATCACATGGTCCTATGTATTCAGACCCTTTGCTCAGTATTTAGTAGAAGCACCCTTTTGATCTAATACAGCCATGAGTCTTTTTGGGAAAGATGCAACAAGTTTTTCACATCTGGATTTGGGGTTCTTCTGCCATTCCTCCTTGCAGATCCTCTCCAGTTCTGTCAGGTTGGATGGTAAGTGTTGGTGGACAGCCATTTTTAGGTCTCTCCAGTAGGGATGAGCTTCGAGTTCGAGTCGAACTCATGTTCGACTCGAACATCGGCTGTTCGCCAGTTCTCCGAACAGCGAACAATTTGGGGTGTTCGCGGCAAATTCGAAAGCCACGGAACACCCTTTAAAAATCTATGGGAGAAATCAAAAGTCCTAATTTTGAAGGCTTATATGCATGGTATTGTCATAAAAAGTGTTTGAGGACCTGGGTCCTGCCCCAGGGGACAAGGATCAATGCAAAAAAAGTTTTAAAAACTGACGTTTTTTCGGGAGCAGTGATTTTAATAATGCTTAAAGTGAAACAATAAAAGTGTAATATTCCTTTAAATTTCATACCTGGGGGGTGTCTATAGTATGCCTGTAAAGGGGCGCATGTTTCCAGTTTTTAGAACAGTCTGACAGCAAAATGACATTTCAAAGGAAAAAAGTAATTTAAAACTACTCGCAGGTATAATGAATTGCCGGTCCGACAATACACATAAAAGTTCATTGATAAAAACTGTATGGGAATTCCCCACAGGGGAACCCCGAACCAAAATTTAAAATTAAAAATGACGTGGGGGGGTCCCCCTAAATTCCATACCAGGCCCTTCAGGTCTGGTATGAGGATTAAAGGGAACCCTGGACAAAATGTAAAAAAAAAATGGTGTGGGGTCCCCCTCAAAATCTATACCAGACCCTGCAGGTCTGGTATGGATTTTAACCACTTAACAACCGGCCCATAGCCAAATGACGGCTACAGGGCGGTTGTTTAACTCTGGGAGGACGTCCAGGGACGTCCTCCCAGAATTCTGCTCTTGCGCGCCCCCTAGGGCGCGCACTCGAGAGCATCCGTGATCGCCGGGTCCACAGGACCCGGCGCATCACAGATACCGGTAAATGGCCGCTGATCGCGGCCGTTTACCATGTGATCGCTCCGTCAAATGATGGAGCGATCACATGTAAACAAACCGGCGTCATCTGATGACGCCGGTTCCTCTCCTCCCCCTCTCCTCTCCTCCTGTGTACCGATCGGTACACAGTGACCGAAGAGGCGGATGGATGGATGGCTGCAGCGTTGTGGGCTGCATCTGTAGTGCCCACAGCGCTGCACAGAGACATCCAGCCATCCATCCATCCATGCTCAGCCATCCCTACTACTTTACATGCCCTGCAATGCTGTGCAATACTCTGCAATTCCCTCTGCAATACCCCGCAATACTCTGCCATACCCTGCAATACCCCGCAATACTCTGCCATACCCTGCAATACCCCGCAATACTCTGCCATACCCTGCAATACCCCGCAATACTCTGCCATACCCTGCAATACCCCGCAATACTCTGCCATACCCTGCAATACCCCGCAATACTCTGCCATACCCTGCAATACCCCGCAATACTCTGCCATACCCTGCAATACCTCGCAATACTCTGCCATACCCTGCAATACCCCAAAATACTCTGCCATACCCCGCAATACTCTGCCATACCCTGGAATACCCCGCAATACTCTGCCATACCCTGGAATACCCCGCAATACTCTGCCATACCCCGCAATACTCTGCCATACCCTGGAATACCCCACAATACTCTGCCATACCCTGGAATACCCCACAATACTCTGCCATACCCTGCAATACTCTGCCATACCCTGGAATACCCCACAATACTCTGCCATACCCTGGAATACCCCACAATACTCTGCCATACCCTGCAATACCCTGAAATACCCCGCAATACTCTGCCATACCCCGCGATACTCTGCCATACCCCGCAATACTCTGCCATACCCTGCAATACCCCGCAATACTCTGCCATACCCTGGAATACCCCGCAATACTCTGCCATACCCTGCAATACCCCGCAATACTCTGCCATACCCTGGAATACCCCGCAATACTCTGCCATACCCTGGAATACCCCGCAATACTCTGCCATACCCTGCAATACCCTGAAATACCCTGAAATATCCCGCAATACCCAGCCATACTCTGCAATACTCAGTGATACCCAGCCATACTCTGCCATACCCAGCCATGCTCTGCAATACCCCACAAAAATCTGCAATACTCTGCCATAACCCGCAATACTCTGCCATACCCAGCCATACTCTGCCATACCCAGCCATACTCTGCCATACTCGGTGATACCCAGCCATACTCTGCAATACCCAGTCATACTCGGCGATACTCTGCAATACCCAGCCATACTCTGCCATACCCAGTCATACTCAGCGATACTCTGCAATACCCAGCCTCTGTATGTGGCCAGGCTGTGGAAGTCTCACACATGTGGTATCGCCATACTCAGTAGGAGTAGGAGAATCTATTTTGGGGTGTAATTTTTGGTATGTACATGTTATGTGTTAGAAATATTGTATAAATGGACAACTTTGTGTTCAAAAAAAAAAAAAGCGTTTTAACCACTTCCCGCCTTCCGTCATACGACGTCCTTGACTTTGTGCGGGGATATCTGAATGATGGGTGCAGCTACAGGCATCATTCAGATATCATCTTTTTCAGCCGGCGATTCCCTACACCATAAGAATGATTGTAGCAGCTGTTACACTGCTTGATCGTTCTTACGGGAGGCGAGAGGGGACGCCCCCCCCTCCCGCCGCCCTCCGGTGCTTCTACCGACTCACCGCTACGATCGAAGCCAGGATCTTTTTTTTTTTTTTTTTTTTTATTTCAGGAACAGCCTAGAGGTGAGATGTGGGGTCTTATTGACCCCATATCTCACTGTAAAGAGGACCTGTCATGCCATATTCCTATTACAAGGGATGTTTACATTCCTTGTAATAGGAATAAAAGTGATCAAAACATTTTTTTTTTTGGAAAAAAGTGTCAAACTAAAATAAATAAAGTAAAATGAACAATAAAAAAAAATAAAAAATTTTTAAAGCGCCCCTGTCCGTGTGCTCGCATGCAGAAGCGAACGCATAGGTAAGTCCCGCCCACATATGAAAACGGTGTTCAAACCACATATGTGAGGTATCGCTGCGATCAGTAGAGCGAGAGCAATAAGTTTGGCCCTAGACCTCCTCTGTAACTCAAAATTTGTAACCAGTAAAAAATTTTAAAGCGTCGCCTATGGGGATTTTTAAGTGGTGAAGTTTGGCGCCATTCCACAAGCGTGTGCAATTTCGAAAGGTGACATGTTAGGTATCTATTAAATCGGCGTAACTTCATCTTTCATATTATGCAAAAACATTGGGCTAACCTTACTGTTTTGTTTTTTTTTAAAAAAAATGCGTTCCAAAAATTGCTGCGCAAATATCATGCGAGATAAAAAGTTGCAATGACCGCTATTGTATTCTCTAGGGTCTTTGCTAAAAAAACATATATAATGTTTTGGGGTTCTATGTAATTTTCTAGCAAATAAATGATGATTTTTACATGTAGGAGAGAAATGTCAGAATTGGCCTGGGTGCTCCAGAACGCCTGAAGGTGCTCCCCTGCATGTTGGGCCTCTGTATGTGGCCACGCTGTGTAAAAGTCTCACACATGTGGTATCGCCATACTCAGGAGTAATAGCAGAATGTGTTTTGGGGTGTAATTTGTGGTATGCATATGCTGTGTGTGAGAAATAACCTGCTAATATGACAATTTTGTGAAAAAAAAAAAAAGAAAAAAAAAAAACTTGATTTTGCAAAGAATTGTGGGAAAAAATGACAACTTCAAAAAACTCATCATGCATCTTTCTAAATACCTTGAAATGTCTTCTTTCCAAAAAGGGGTCATTTGGGGGGTATTTGTACTTTTCTGGCATGTTAGGGTCTCAAGAAATGAGATAGGCCGTCAGTACTTCAGGTGTGATCAATTTTCAGATATTGGTACCATAGCTTGTGGACGCTATAACTTTCACAAAGACCAAATAATATACACTAATTTGGGTTATTTTTACCAAAGATATGTAGCGGTATAAATTTTGGCCAAAATATATGAAGAAAAATTACTAATTTTCAAAATTTTATAACAGAAACGAAGAAAATTTTATTTTTTTACAGATTTTTCGGTCTTTTTTCTTTTATAGCGCAAAAAATAAAGAACCCAGCGGTGATTAAATACTACCGGGGGAACACCTTTCATACCTTCGCAATTGGACCAATGATGGGGAGGTTCGCTGTGGACGATTTATTCACGAACAGGGTTTGGTGTCCTTAGATTGGCTCCGATCTCAGTTTGGTAGCTTTCCTATGGATGGATGGCGATATAGACAATTACAGCATTTTATTAAGAGTC
Source organism: Aquarana catesbeiana (assembly GCF_042186555.1). Lineage (NCBI taxonomy): Eukaryota > Metazoa > Chordata > Amphibia > Anura > Ranidae > Aquarana > Aquarana catesbeiana. The sequence continues at coordinate 445,472,759 of NC_133326.1, read as the reverse complement.
TACCTTTTCCGGTGCGACCCCCCTCATCACTAACCCTCTTTGAAAAACTATGTAAATCCGAGGATCCCATTTCTCACTCCATTTCCTTGCTTTATGAGATGCTGCAGTTTGCGGAATCTCAGAACAAACCAACATACATTAGGGAATGGGAAAGGGACCTGGGACACACATTTACTGAGGTCCAATTGACTAATCTTTATCGGCTAACTCATAAAAGCTCAATAGACACCAAAACGCAGGAAAATTGTTTCAAACTATTAACCAGATGGTATAAGGTACCAACGAAATTGGCGAAAATCTATCCGACAGCTTCGGAGGCATGTTGGAGGGGCTGCGGGCTCAAGGGCACTTTCCTACATATTTGGTGGGAATGCCCGAGGCTCCGACCCTTCTGGCTAGACGTCAGAGCCCAGATAAAGGCTATCCTAGACGTGGATTTACCGGACTCCCCATTGGAGTTCCTACTGCATGTGCCATCCACCCCACTAAGTCAATACCGGAAGTCGATACTCCCACATCTCTTAAATGCTGCACGGCGTTTGATTCCCGTCCACTGGAAATCAACCCATATTCCGGGACGTACTGAGTGGATGGGCCTGATTGACTCGGTTATGGCGGCGGAGGAGTGGATGGCAAAATGTAAAGATAAGTTTGACAAATTTTATGCAATCTGGGCAACATGGATAAATTATAAGTCTAAGGACAGGGCGTCCCCCCTTCAGGTTTCCCCCGGGGCCGCTTCCTGTAGGTCAGACATTGTTGGAGCTGTTTTTTAAACGGCTTCAGAGGGTGAGGGCCACGGCGTACTTAATTCACCACCAGGATCCACATAATGATAATGATATTGCACTTTTACTGCACACAGCTGTGCTAGCCTTTAGGCAGATGTATCAGTGATTTTTAGACATACCCATCAACCTTCCCCACCAATTTTCCCCCCTTTTTTTTTTTTTTTTTTTTTTTTTTTCCTTTTCTCTCTTCTCCCCCATCTCCACCCCCCCCCTATTTCCTGCCTGGGTCAAATCCTTAGACACTAACAGGATATTGTTTTCTTAACACAGTTACTGTTAAACCTGACTAGTCATGAAAGTGGTCTCAACCATAGATTCCACCTCTATTACAAGGGTGGACGCAGGATGAGGAAGTCATAAGTATCTCACGTGACACACTTTCGTGGAGGTTTTAGTATAAGCTTGCACCATTTGTTTCTATTCAATCTTTAAAATACATCCTTTTCATATGTATGGTATTTGTATACCTTTATGGTACTGCATTGTGATTTATTGGATCCCCCCCTCCCCTTTTTTCTTTTTATACCCTCTGTGTTATTATTTGTTATTATTTGTTATATTTGAAAAATATACAATAAAGATTATATAAAAAAAAAAATACCACCAAAAGAAAGCTCTATTTGTGTGAAAAAAAGGACAAAAAATTCATATAGATACAGTGTTGCATGACTGAGTAATTGTCATTCAAAATGTGAGAGCACCAAAAGCTGAAAATTGGTCTGGTTATTAAGGGGGTTTAAGTGCCCAGTGGTCAAGTGGTTAAGGGAAACCCCACGCATAAAAAAAAAAAAGTACCTAAATGAGGAGGTTGCAGATCTGCTGGGAGTGAAGATGGTCAAAAAGTTAGAGGGGCTTTTAAACTAGGCGATGGGGGGGGAGGGTCCAGAGGTAGATATAGTCAGAGCAGACCATATTCCAAAGGGTTGTATTGGGGGCATTAGTGGTAGGTTGACTAAAGCACATAAACCCAAGGTAAGTAATAGCAAGTCCTATTTGCAATCTCGGAACACCCAATAAGAGGACAGTAAACAATGTGGCATGTTCACCAATGCCAGGAGCCTGGCGGACAAGATGGGAGATACTGTTGTACGAGAAAGATTTAGATTTTGTGGGAATTTCATAGACTTGGTTCAAAAGCTCTTATGATTGGCTGGCAACCATTCAAGGGTATTCCCTTTATCGCAGGCATAGAGATGGTAAAAAAAGGGGGGTATGCCTGTATATCAAGAATAATGTACAAGTTAATGTGAGAGATGACATCACTAAGGGATCTAGGGAGGAGGTGGAATCCTTATGGGGAGAGCCCCAAAGGAATGAAACTAAGGGGAAAATACTGGGAGTATTATATAGGCCCCCTAACCTGAGGGAGGAGGGGGAGACGGACCTCCTATCACAATTTAGATTAGCTGCAAGAATGGGAAGTGTCATCATAATGGGGGATTTTAATTATCCAGACATATACTGGGCGGAAGGAACCGCGCATTGGTCTAAGGTTCGCCAGTTCCTAAATGTCTTGCAGGACAATTTCATGAGTCAGATAGTAGACCAACCAACTAGAAACAAAGCATTACTAGACCTACTGATTACCAACAATACAGACCTGATCACAGATGTGGAAATACAGGGCAATTTGGAAATCACAGGTCAGTTAGCATATAAATAGGTAACATAAATAGGAAACATAAGGGGAATACAAATACACTGAATTTCAACTTCCCTAAACTACGAACCTTGTTAGAAGGCGTGAATTGGGATAAAATCTTAGGAACAAAGAACACGGAGGAGAGATGGGATTGCTTTAAGAGCATATTAAATAAGGGCATTAGCCAGTGCATCCCATTAGGAAATAAATTTAAAGGAGTGAACAAAGGTCCTGGATGGCTTAACTCCAATATTAAAATGCATATAAAAGCAAAGGAGAAAGCCTTCAAGAAATACAAGGCTGAGGGATCATCATCAGCATTCAGACTTTACAAAGAATGCCACAAGAAATGTAAGGGTGCAATTAGGGCGGCTAAGATAGAACACGAAGGACACATAGCGGAGGAGAGCGAAAACAATTCCAAGAAATTCTTTAAGTACATAAACAGTAAAATAGGGAGGACAGACCATATTGGCCCTATAAAGAATGATGAAGGGAATCTGGTTACTAAGAATGGAGAGATGGCGAAGGTATTGAATTTATTCTTCTCCTCAGTCTTCACAAGAGAATCGTGGGGCTTCAGTAACCAAAACTGCAGTGTTTATCCTCATGACACATCTCAGGAAGCACCCTCATGGCTAACAGAGGACAGAATTAGAAATAGACTTGGAAAACCCAACATTAATAGGTCACCGAGACCAAATGGCTTGCACCCGAGGGTCCTTAGGGAACTCAGTCAAGTAATTGCCAGACCATTGTTCCTAATTTTTACTGACAGTCTACTGACTGGAATGGTACAAGCTTATTGGAGAAAAACTAATGTAGCACCAATATTTCAAAAAGGGACAAAATACATCCCTGGGAATTACAGACCAGTTGTCAGGAAGGGCATGCCAGCACCCAAGATGGCTGCCGAAGAAGACGACCTGTTACCTCTGCCTGTCAGGAAGAGCATGCCAGCACCCAAGATGGCTGCCAAAGAAGATGACATGTTACCTCTGCCCCTGTGAGAATGCCATTGGTGCACACACACCCTGTGACAGCTTTTGACACCCAAACAGGCTATTTAACCAGTTGCCGACCGCCGCATGGCGATGTACGTCCTCAGAGCGGCACAGGCAGGCAAAAGGACTTACAGGTACGTCCTTGCCTGCCCGCGGGTGGGGGGTCCGATCGGATCCCCCCCCGGTGCCTGCGGCGGTCGGCAAATCCTCCCCGGCGATCGGTGGTGAGGGGGAGGCCATCCATTCGTGGCCCCCCCCTCGCGATCGCTCCCAGTCAATGGGATCATTTCCCTGCCTCTGTATTGTACACAGAGGCAGAGGAAATGATGTCATCTCTCCTCGGCTCGGTATTTTCCGTTCCGGCGCCGAGGAGAGAAGACTGTAATGTGAGTGCACAACACACACACACACAGTAGCACATGCCAGGCACACAAAACACCCCGATCCCCCCCCGATCGCCCCCCGATCCCCTCCCTATCACCCCCTCCTCCTGTCACAAACTGACACCAAGCAGGTTTTTTTTTTTTTCTGACTACTGTATTGGTGTCAGTTTGTGACAATTACAGTGTTAGGACAGTTAGGGTTAGCCCCCTTTAGGTCTAGGATACCCCCCTAACCCCCCCTAATAAAGTTTTAACCCCTTGATCACCCCCCGTCGCCAGTGTCACTAAGCGATCATTTTTCTGATCGCTGTATTAGTGTCGCTGGTGACGCTAGTTACGGAAGTAAATATTTAGGTTTGCCGTCAGCGTTTTATAGCGACAGGGACCCCCATATACTACCTAATAAATGTTTTAACCCCTTGATTGCCCCCTAGTTAACCCTTTCACCACTGATCACCGTATAACCGTTGCGGGTGACGCTGGTTAGTTAGTTTATTTTTTATAGTGTCAGGGCACCCGCCGTTTATTACCGAATAAAGGTTTAGCCCCCTGATCTCCCGCCGGTGATATGCGTCGCCCCAGGCAGCGTCAGATTAGCGCCAGTACCGCTAACACCCACGCACGCAGCATACGCCTCCCTTAGTGGTATAGTATCTGAACGCATCAATATCTGATCCGATCAGATCTATACTAGCGTCCCCAGCAGTTTAGGGTTCCCAAAAACGCAGTGTTAGCGGGATCAGCCCAGATACCTGCTAGTAACTGCGTTTTGCCCCTCCGCCCGGCCCAGCCCAGCCCACCCAAGTGCAGTATCGATCGATCACTTTCACTTACAAAACACTAAACACATAACTGCAGCGTTCGCAGAGTCAGGCCTGATCCCTGCGATCGCTAACAGTTTTTTTGGTAGCGTTTTGGTGAACTGGCAAGCACCAGCCCCAGGCAGCGTCAGATTAGCGCCAGTACCGCTAACACCCACGCACGCACCGTACGCCTCCCTTAGTGGTATAGTATCTGAACAGATCAATATCTGATCCGATCAGATCTATACTAGCGTCCCCAGCAGTTTATCGTTCCCAAAAACGCAGTGTTAGCGGGATCAGCCCAGATACCTGCTAGCACCTGCGTTTTGCCCCTCCGCCCGGCCCAGCCCACCCAAGTGCAGTATCGATCGATCACTGTCACTTACAAAACACTAAACGCATAACTGCAGCGTTCGCAGAGTCAGGCCTGATCCCTGCGATTGCTAACAGTTTTTTTGGTAGCGTTTTGGTGAACTGGCAAGCACCAGCCCCAGGCAGCGTCAGATTAGCGCCAGTACCGCTAACACCCACGCACGCACCGTACGCCTCCCTTAGTGGTATAGTATCTGAACGGATCAATATCTGATCCGATCAGATCTATACTAGCGTCCCCAGCAGTTTAGGGTTCCCAAAAACGCAGTGTTAGCGGGATCAGCCCAGATACCTGCTAGCACCTGCGTTTTGCCCCTCCGCCCAGCCCAGCCCACCCAAGTGCAGTATCGATCGATCACTGACACTTACAAAACACTAAACGCATAACTGCAGCGTTCGCAGAGTCAGGCCTGATCCCTGCGATCGCTAACAGTTTTTTGGTAGCGTTTTGGTGAACTGGCAAGCGCCAGCGGCCTAGTACATCCCGGTCGTAGTCAAACCAGCACTGCAGTAACACTTGGTGACGTGGCGAGTCCCATAAGTGCAGTTCAAGCTGGTGAGGTGGCAAGCACAAGTAGTGTCCCGCTGCCACCAAGAAGAAGACAAACACAGGCCCGTCGTGCCCATAATGCCCTTCCTGCTGCATTCGCCAATCCTAATTGGGAACCCACCACTTCTGCAGCGCCCGTACTTCCCCCATTCACATCCCCAACCAAATGCAGTCAGCTGCATGAGAGGCATTTTTATGTCCTCCCGAGTACCCCTACCCAACGAACCCCCCCAAAAAAGATGTCGTGTCTGCAGCAAGCGCGGATATAGGCGTGACACCCGCTAGTATTGTCCCTCCTGTCCTGACAATCCTGGTCTTTGCATTGGTGAATGTTTTGAACGCTACCATTCACTAGTTGAGTATTAGCGTAGGGTACAGTATTGCACAGACTAGGCACACTTTCACAGGGTCTCCCAAGATGCCATCGCATTTTGAGAGACCCGAACCTGGAACCGGTTACAGTTATAAAAGTTACAATTACAAAAAAAGTGTAAAAAAAAAAAAAAAAAAAACACAAACAAAAATATAAAATAAAAAATAATAGTTGTCGTTTTATTGTTCTCTCTCTCTCTCTATTCTCTCTATTGTTCTGCTCTTTTTTACTGTATTCTATTCTGCAATGTTTTATTGTTATTATGTTTTATCATGTTTGTTTTTCAGGTATGCAATTTTTTATACTTTACCGTTTACTGTGCTTTATTGTTAACCATTTTTTTGTCTTCAGGTACGCCATTCACGAATTTGAGTGGTTATACCAGAATGATGCTTGCAGGTTTAGGTATCATCTTGGTATCATTCTTTTCAGCCAGCGGTGAGCTTTCATGTAAAAGCAATCCTAGCAGCTAATTAGCCTCTAGACTGCTTTTACAAGCAGTGGGAGAGAATGCCCCCCCCCCCACTGTCTTCTGTGTTTTTCTCTGGCTCTCCTGTCTCAACAGGGAACCTGAGAATGCAGCCGGTGATTCAGCCAGCTGACCATAGAGCTGATCAGAGACCAGAGTGGCTCCAAACATCTCTATGGCCTAAGAAACCGGAAGCTACGAGCATTTTATGACTTAGATTTCGCCGGATGTAAATAGCGCCATTGGGAAATTGGGGAAGCATTTTATCACACCGATCTTGGTGTGGTCAGATGCTTTGAGGGCAGAGGAGAAATCTAGGGTCTAATAGACCCCAATTTTTTCAAAAAAGAGTACCTGTCACTACCTATTGCTATCATAGGGGATATTTACATTCCCTGAGATAACAATAAAAATGATTAAAAAAAAAAAAAAATGAAAGGAACAGTTTAAAAATAAGATAAAAAAGCAAAAAAATAATAAAGAAGAAAAAAAAAAAAAAAAAAAGCACCCCTGTCCCCCCTGCTCTCGCGCTAAGGCGAACGCAAGCGTCGGTCTGGCGTCAAATGTAAACAGCAATTGCACCATGCATGTGAGGTATCACCACGACGGTCAGATCGAGGGCAGTAATTTTAGCAGTAGACCTCCTCTGTAAATCTAAAGTGGTAACCTGTAAAGGCTTTTAAAGGCTTTTAAAAATGTATTTATTTTGTTGCCACTGCACGTTTGTGCGCAATTTTAAAGCATGTCATGTTTGGTATCCATGTACTCAGCCTAAGATCATCTTTTTTATTTCATCAAACATTTGGGCAATATAGTGTGTTTTAGTACATTAAAATTTAAAAAAGTGTGTTTTTTCCCCAAAAAATGCGTTTGAAAAATCGCTGCGCAAATACTGTGTGAAAAAATAAATAAAACACCCACCATTTTAATCTGTAGGGCATTTGCTTTAAAAAAAATATATAATGTTTGGGGGTTCAAAGTAATTTTCTTGCAAAAAAAAATAATTTTTTCATGTAATCAAAAAGTGTCAGAAAGGGCTTTGTCTTCAAGTGGTTAGAAGAGTGGGTGATGTGTGACATAAGCTTCTAAATGTTGTGCATAAAATGCCAGGACAGTTCAAAACCCCCCCAAATGACCCCATTTTGGAAAGTAGACACCCCAAGCTATTTGCTGAGAGGCATGTCGAGTCCATGGAATATTTTATATTGTGACACAAGTTGCGGGAAAGAGACAAATTTTTTATTTTTATTTTTTTTTTTGCACAAAGTTGTCACTAAATGATATATTGCTCAAACATGCCATGGGGATATGTGAAATTACACCCCAAAATACATTCTGTTGCTTCTCTTGAGTATGGGGATACCACATGTGTGGGACTTTTTGGGAGCCTAGCCGCGCACGGGACCCCGAAAACCAAGCACCGCCTTCAGGCTTTCTAAGGGCGTAAATTTTTGATTTCACTCTTCACTGCCTATCACAGTTTCGGAGGCCATGGAATGCCCAGGTGGCACAAAACCCCCCCAAATGACCCCATTTTGGAAAGTAGACACCCCAAGCTATTTGCTGAGCGGTATAGTGAGTATTTTGCAGACCTCACTTTTTGTCACAAAGTTTTGAAAATTAAAAAAAGAAAAAAAACATTTTTTTCTTGTCTTTCTTCATTTTCAAAAACAAATGAGAGCTGCAAAATACTCACCATGCCTCTGAGCAAATAGCTTGGGGTGTCTACTTTCCAAAATGGGGTCATTTGGGGGGGTTTGTGCCTCCTGGGCATTCCATGGCCTCCGAAACTGTGATAGGCAGTGAAGAGTGAAATCAAAAATGTACACCCTTAGAAATCCTGAAGGCGGTGATTGGTTTTCGGGGCCCCGTACGCGGCTAGGCTCCTAAAAAGTCCCACACATGTGGTATCCCCATACTCAGGAGAAGCAGCTAAATGTATTTTGGGGTGCAATTCCACATATGCCCATGGCCTGTGTGAGCAATATATCATTTAGTGACAACTTTGTGCAAAAAAAAAAAAAAAAATTGTCACTTTCCCGCAACTTGTGTCAAAATATAAAATATTCCATGGACTCAACATGCCTCTCAGCAAATAGCTTGGGGTGTCTACTTTCCAAAATGGGGTCATTTGGGGGGGTTTTGTGCCATCTGGGCATTTTATGGACTTCAAAACTGTGATAGGTAGTGAGGAGTAAAATCAAAAATGTACGCCCTTAGAAATCCTGAAGGCAGTGATTGGTTTTCGGGGCCCCGTACGCGGCTAGGCTCCCAAAAAGTCCCACACATGTGGTATCCCCATACTCAGGAGAAGCAGCTAAATGTATTTTGGGGTGCAATTCCACATATGCCCATGGCCTGTGTGAGCAATATATCATTTAGTGACAACTTTTTGTAATTTTTTTTTTTTTTTGTCATTATTCAATCACTTGGGACAAAAAAAATGAATATTCAATGGGCTCAACATGCCTCTCAGCAATTTCCTTGGGGTGTCTACTTTCCAAAATGGGGTCATTTGTGGGGGTTTTGTACTGCCCTGCCATTTTAGCACCTCAAGAAATGACATAGGCAGTCATAAATTAAAGGCTGTGTAAATTCCAGAAAATGTACCCTAGTTTGTAGGCGCTATAACTTTTGCGCAAACCAATAAATATATACTTACTGACTTTTTTTACCAAAGACATGTGGCCAAATACATTTTGGCCTAAATGTATGACTAAAATTGAGTTTATTGGATTTTTTTAGAACAAAAAGTAGAAAATATCATTTTTTTTCAAAATTTTCGGTCTTTTTCCGTGTATAGCGCAAAAAATAAAAACGGCAGAGGTGATCAAATACCATCAAAAGAAAGCTCTATTTGTGGGAAGAAAAGGACGCAAATTTCGTTTGGGTACAGCATTGTATGACCGCGCAATTAGCAGTTAAAGCGACGCAGTGCCAAATTGTAAAAAGTGCTCTGGTCAGGAAGGGGGTAAATCCTTCCGGGGCTGAAGTGGTTAAACTCAGTCAGTTTCTAGACTCAGTGCTGTCTGCTCTACAGCGTTCCCTGTGTATCCTGCAATTACCTACTTGACTTCCGTTCCTGTTGTGACCCGGCTTGCTTCCTGACATTCCTGTTTCCTGCCTGCATCCGACCCGGCTTGTCCTCTACTCTGCATCTGCCTGCTCCTTCTGCCACTTCGCTGCCAGTCTGCTGACGACCCGGCCTGTAATCTGATTCCGGTTCCACTTCAGCCTCTGTTCCTGATGTGCCCGTTTGTGTATAACCTGGCCTGCCTGTACCTGCCTTCTCTTCAGCCTCGAGGGTGCCACCATCCCTTCTGCTGCACCTGCACTTCTGCCTGTGGGGACTGGTTGTCTACTCCCTCCAGCTACCTGCCTACCACTGCTCTGGGATTCCTACAGACACCTCTACAGCCCAGCTGAGTGCTCCGATCCAGCTCCAGGTTCAGCAATCCCGCCAGGCACTCGTGCAACTCTGCATCTGTGCCTCCTGTCAGCTCTATAAGGGGCTCCAAGTCAGAGTTGTAAGAGAGGCCGTCCTCTGCATATCAGGCTCCATCACCAGGTACATGACACCAGTTAGCCTTACATCAATAGTATGCAAGCTCTTGGAGGGGATGATAAGGAACTATATACAAGATTTTAGTAATGAAAATGGTATCATTAGCAGTAACCAGCATGGATTCATGAAGAATCGTTCTTGTCAAACCAATCTATTAACCTTCTATGAGGAGGTGAATTGCCATCTAGATAAAGGAAGGCCCGTAGTCATGGTGTATCTGGATTTTGAAAAAGCATTTGACACAGTTCCTAAACTGCGTAGAGGGTTCTTTACTGTAGGAGCGACAAGGATGTGAAATTCCTTTCCACAGGGGGTGGTTTCAGCGGGGAGCATCAATAGTTTCAAAAAACTATTAGATAAGCACCTGAACGACCTCAACATACAGGGATATACAATGTAATACTGACATATAATCACACACATAGGTTGGACTTGATGGACTTGTGTATTTTTTCAACCTCACCTACTATGTAACTATGTGACTATGTAACAATCTATTAAATATTATAACAGGACTTTGAGTTTCTGGATTATCCAGGCTACTCCTGAACTCTCTTCACTCTTTGGTGAACAGGAACACTAATTGTCCTGTTCTCCTGCACACTACAGCAAAACCCCTGGCTAAAGAGAAGTAATTTATTAATAGTGATATTACTACAGCCACCTAATGAATGACAGCTTCCCCCCCCCCAGGCTGTGGTTTATAGGAGCATCCTAGCAACCAATAATTCATCCTTGCCCCATTTAGCTAAATGTGAACAGTGGGGCCGGGAATGATGCCTGATGCCTTTGGCTAAACATGGCCATATTTTGTCAATGATGGCAGCCAGCATCCCAGGCCCGTGTGTTTACATTCAGCCTTACATATGACTCTTACTACTGCCTAGTATGGAAGAATGACCATGCACCTCAAGAGGTACTTGTTATCACTAGTGGTATGCGAGCTGTCTTAAAATCCTTCTATTTTTTAAAAAGTACACTTTTCTTAAAACTTAAAATAAAGCTTCAACTTTTCCATGCAGCACAGCCTAACAGCTCAGTTACCACAGTTTTTGATCGTCCTGCCCTCCCACCCATGTCGCAGTCCTTTTTATGTGACATTTAAGTCCCTTCTATTGAAAGGGGTTGGTTTTTATTGTTAATGGTATTAACTCAAGCTGTAATGGCTGGGTTAAATTGTTATTTTCTGGTATAAGCTGGTATTTAATACATATTACTGGTGTATGTTACATACAATATTTTGGATTACTATTTTATTGCCATTAATAAAGGACCATGGCCAGTTCAATCCAATTATTGGTGTTTGCGTTTTTTTTTAAATATTATTTGATAATTGTTTTTGTTATAAGTAGGGATGAGCACCAGAATTTGCAGGGTGTTCACCCCTACGAAAACCCTGCAATGCACTGAACGCTGCACAGTGCATTCTGTGCCCTGATTGGGCAAAGCTTTGCCCAATTAGGGTGCAGTATAAGCTAGTTGTTAAGGAGCGGGATCGGGAAGCCGGCTGCGGCGTCCCTAACAACAAATAAGTCCTCAGCTGTCAATAGGTTTACCCACTGACAGCTGAATAAAAAAAAGTGCCGGTAAAAATAATAAAGAAAAAAATGGTGTGGGGTCCCCCCAGAATCCATACCAGACCCTTATCCGAGCATGCAGCCTGGCAGGTCAGGAAAGGGGAGGAGATGAGTGGGCCCCCTCCCCTCCTGAACCATATCAGGCCACATGCCCTCAACATGGGGTTGGGTGCTTTGGGGTGGGGGGCAGAGCCCCCCACCCCAAAGCACCATGTCCCTATGTTGATGGGGACAAGAGCCTCTTCCCGTCATCTCAAGGCTGTGGTTGCCAGGGTCTGCGGGCGGGGGGCTTATTGAAATCTGGAAGCCCCCTCAGATTCCGCCTCCCCATGTGAATGTGTATTGGGTACATCATAACCCTACCCATTTATCAGAAAAGTGTCAAAAGTAAGTTTTTGACAAGTCCTTTTATTAAAAATTAAAAAGTAGTGTCCCTTGATGTGAATCCAATGTCTCTCATGATGCCCGCCGGACTCGAAAAATAGAAAAAAATAAAAACGCTCTTTCCTCCTGTGATGCCTCCCACCGTATGCCCGCTCTGCACTTTGACATTTCTTATATAGGCAAGGGTCACCCGGTGGCACCTGCCCCCCTGCAGAGCACCCCTGCCCCAAAGCACCCACCCCCCATGTTGAGGGCATGTGGCCTGGTATGATTCAGGAGGGGGGGAACTCACTTGCCCCCTCCCCTTTCCTGACCTGCCAGGCTCCATGCTCAGATAAGGGTCTGGTATGGATTTTGGGGGGGGTGACCCCACGCCGTTCTTTTTTTAAATTTTGGCGTGGGGTTCCCCTTAAATCCATACCAGACCCGAAAGGCTTGGTATGGACTGGGGGGGACCCCACACCATTTTTTTCTTTATTTGTTCAAAAGCCAGGTGCCGGAAATTGTAACCGTGAGTCATTTTAAATGGAATTTGACTCGTTTTTATTGCTTTAGAAATTCAATTTTTGCTGTAGCATGTTTTATGCATGCTACAGATGCGCCACTTTACAGGCACATTAAGGGGACCCCTCACACACTACATTTAAAGGAATTTTTCATTTTTATTGTTGCACTTTAAGCATAATTAAAATCACTACTCCTGAAAAAATGATTATTTAAAAAAAATATATATATATTGATACATGTCCCCCAGGGCAGTACCCAGACTCCCATACCCCTTATGGCCAATTATTTGCATATAAGCCTGCAAATTGAACAGGGGGTGTTCGGCCCATCCCTGGTTATAAGGTTCTGTCTTCAGTACCATGAGGGAACTAACAGTATATTACTAGTTCAGCAAAAGCCCATTACAGGCAGGGACTTGCAGCCCCTTTGACAAAATAGCACAAATGGAGTGAACAGCATAACGCATTTCCTTCTGCCTTCCTGTGGTTACAGATCCTAGTTCCACATGATTGCAGAATGCTAGCCCACCTGGCTGCCACCAGCCGCACTTATCCCCAGGGCAAGGTTGGATGAAGACTTGACATACCGCTGTCTTCAAGAGAGATCGGCTACAGGCAGTCCCTCCTCTTGTCTGTCCTTGCACCGTACTAATCTACTCACTGTCTCTCCTTGCTCTCTCTGCTGCCTCTCCAGTTTGAATCCCTCCAACTACCACCTGTGATGGGATCCTTCCAGGCTAGCCTCCTAAGCTCTAGTCTGAGGTAACCCCCCCCTTGGTAATGGGGTTGGTCAAGGGCCTATGACAGCCTCTCCTCAGCACTGCTTCTCCATTTTCCACCCAACTCCCTGCTGACATGGCTCATGTCTATTTATGGGTTTCCTGATTTCCCTGCCAGGCCCACTCCTGGGGATTGGCTAAGGGCCCATAAATATGCAGAGCAGCCTTTCCTCACCTCCACCTACAAGTTCCAGCGCGTTCTCCAACTTTCTAGATACCAGGGAGAGGCAACAGAGAGCTGTCAGGATGAGTCATCCAGCCCTGAACTCTTGTAACCCTGACCCAATTACAGACTGACCAGGTAACATGAGTCAGAGTATAGTTTGCCTACTCTCACTACTAGTGACACACACTAAAGGGTGCTACATATACACTATAATATTTTTTTGTTCAGCCAGCTGTGTGTGGTAGCTATGTAGATGGATGGATGGACAAACTCCCCTGCTGGGCCCTGTATTGTGACAGCTGTCAGAATATCCAAACAATGACTGCATCCTATTGGATGCAGCCACCATTTGGCTGACAACTATCCGGCTCTATCAATTTTTCAGTCAAAGAACATCAATCGGGGGGGGGGGGGGGGACAGGGCCACCCACTAAGTGAATTTCATCAGGTTAATCAGAAACTGACTGAAAATCACAGTGTATGGCCAGCTTAAGTCTGTAAGGTGCAGAACTTTGAATTGTCTGGCTTACCTCCTTGTATCACAAAAGACCAATTGCCAAAAACATCCACAGAAAGTCTGTTACTCTCTTTCACAGAAACCATAACTATCAAAGTGTTGGTGCTAAGATGTTTCTCACATTAGCCAACAAATTCAAAACTCTATGTGGAATTTGAACCTAATTGATGGTGCAGAAGGCGTAGAAAAAGGGAAGTTACTCAGCACTGGCTTTAAGAAACTCCCACTTGAACTTGTAAAGATCTTTGTGTGCTGTGGTTGTATAGGAGTAATGAGATTAAAGTGTAGCTGCACCTTCTAGTGCAGTAACACTTATATCAAAGCACAACCCACTTGCAGCTCCCCCTCTCAGTCTTGTTTTCACCTGTTCCAAATTCAGACCGTTATCTCTAGGTGAATTTACTTTTTTTTTTTAAGCCAGGTAGTGCATGCAGGGGAGCCTTTAGCCTAGGTTTACACTGATGCGGGCTTGAAATCGTGCGAGTTCGGCTTAACTCGCACAGTTTCAAACCCACATGTCAGTCAAACTTCGGCAGCGATTTCAGAGCCATCTGTGCGGGTTGCTGCACAGATGTCTATTGAAATCGTCCCTGAAGTCACCAAAAGTAGTGCAGGAACTACTTTTTGGGAATCGGCGCGGCTTCGCAAAGTCGGCATCTCACCGATTCGGACGGTGCCGTTGCCAGCAATAGGTGGCGATTTGACATGCAATTTGACATGTCAAATCGCATGTCAAAAAGGCCCGATGTGAACAAGGGCTCACTCTCAGTCTTGCATAGTTGTATAGGCTCCTCTGTTGTACTGAAATTGCTTTTGATTTCACTGCACACTGTGGGATTCTCACAGTGCATTAAATGCTGCAGCAAGTCAGAGAAAGTCTATCTCATTTACTGGCTGGAGGATGTTCAGCATCATTCATCTAGCTTTTTCCTCCGCAGCCTGATTATAGGTGTGCGCAGCCTATTGCATTAGGGTGTGCACCCCAAAGTTTACATAGATACAAACACTGACACACATTCTTAAAAAATTCATGTATTAAAACATTTTAAAATGTAATAAAACATGGACAATGTTATCTGTAGCCTCGAATACTGCAACTCCCTCCTCATTGGCTTACCTTTACATAGGCTATCCCCTACTAACAACTTACAAAGCCATCCACAACTCGGCCCCCAGCTACATCACCAACTTCAGCTCAAAATACCAACCAAGCTGTTCTCTTCTTTCTTCCCACGACCTCCTGCCATAGGTGTGCGCAGCCTATTGCATTAGGGTGTGCACCCCAAAGTTTACATACATACAAACACTGACACACATTCTTATAAATTCATGTATTAAAACATTTTAAAATGTAATAAAACATGGACAATGTCAGTAGAGCAGAATATACAAACACACAAGCAGCGCTCTATGGGGAAAAAAGTCAAAATATCTGTTTCCATATGTGTATTCACATGTAAATATATGTACACCTTGGATTGGATTTTAAAAAAAGCACTTTATTGCACATAAGTTTGGAGTCCGACGATATCCATGGGGCTATAAATAAGAGTCATGTGTATGTAAAAAAATATATGTTAAGACTATGTGCTTAAAATTCATAAAATTAGAAGAAAAAAGTTTTTAGCATGGTACCACCAATATGTTCCCTAAGAGGAGGGGTTAACTGCCCTCGGAAGGCTCATAATTCCACAGGCAGGGAGTCATGCAGGGAAAGACGCTCAGGCTCTAATTCGTAGAATGACAAAGAGCTCCGCCTTTTAGTACCAGGGCCGGTAAGTGTGGAGTTAGGGAAACAGAGGATCCTTCTGCCGGCCACAGCAGTATCCAGAGCTAGCCTCTAGGGTCCACAATCGGACTGCTGGCTGTAATGATGTCTGTCAGTGCAGGGCAGTGAAGCCGAGATGGAAGAGACGGGGATGCTGGCCTTGGCTGGGCATGCGCTGAGACGTCTATGTGGCATCAGCACTCTTCCGGGTGCAGAGACCAAAACACAAGAGATGGCCCGCAATTTAGGGGGTTGTTGTAGCTGACATGTTTCACGTGCCTGCGCTTTGTCAAAGCTACGGAGGCAACCACAGGGACAACATTTAAAGCTAATAGGCTGGGAGGTGGGAGGGGAGAGTGAGGGGCTAGCCTACCGATTAATATTAACCCCTCGTCCTCACTCGCCTATAACATTTGTTGATAGTATATTACACAACATTCAAAATAAGGAAACAATTATAAAAATTGATTATAAAAATCTAGTGTGTATAGCAAACTGATTGAAACCCAAAAGTGATATATATCTATATGTGTGTGTATAATGATATATTGATGTACTAGATGATGAAAAATGATAATGAAGAATAAAAAGGAATAATAATAAATAAAAAAAAAATAATAAGGAATGAAAAATATATTAAATAAAGATAAATGAAAAAATTGAAAAAATGGAATGAAATGGAATGGAAAAATTGTCATTATTCTTATAAAGTGACAAAAAATTGTGTATATTGTGAAGAAACATACCTTCACAGGTGCACACAAACAGTGTACCAATACCAATAAAGGATGATACACCCAAGACTGCCAGTCTTGTTCACGCACGGGATGGTTCCAAAGTCATATGGATGTAAAGCAGAAACCATATATATAAAGAAATAAATGTTATACAGTATGCACTGATATGTGAAAAACTGACAATAAGGAACAAGCACGTCATTGACTATGAGATCTATAATGCTGAGATGAAGAAAAACGCGGCTAAAAGCTAGAAGATGTACTGTTCGAGAAAAAAGGGGGGAGAGGGGATGGGACATTGTACGTTTGGAAGCAAATGTAAACAAAGCGTTGTATCAATGTACATGACTCCTCTACTATTTGCAGTATTTGTCTAAAATTTGGTGGTTTAACAGATAGGGCGGGGAGGGCATCACAAGAGACTAATGCCCCGTACACACGGTCGGACATTGATCGGACATTCCAACAACAAAATCATAGGATTTTTTCCGACGGATGTTGGCTCAAACTTGTCTTGCATATACACGGTCACACAAAGTTGTCGGAAAATCCGATAGTTCTGAACGTGGTGACGTAAAACACGTACATCGGGACTATAAATGGGGCAGTAGCCAATAGCTTTCATCTCTTTATTTATTCTGAGCATGCGTGGCACTTTGTGCGTCGGATTTGTGTACACATGATCGGAAATTCCGACAACGGATTTTGTTGTCGGAAAATTTTATAGCCTGCTCTCAAACTTTGTGTGTCGGAAAATCCGATGGAAAATGTGTGATGGAGCCTACACACGGTCGGAATTTCTGACAACAAGGTCCTATCACACATTTTCCGTCGGAAAATCCGACCGTGTGTACGGGGCATAAGAATTTCTAATTCTTTATTGAGGCCCCCCAGCGTAAGAGAACCCATCATATAGATCCAAAAGGTTTCTCTCTTGCAAAGGAGAGAAAACCTTTCATTATCGGTT